>NC_071571.1:93823936-94018936 GCF_024509145.1 Vidua macroura
AATTAGGATAAAGTCTCCTCAGTGTGGAAACTCCCAGCACTGCTCTGGTCTTCAGAGCTGGCCATGAGCATGCCTAGGAATGCACACTTGAGAAAGTGCATGGTCATACCCACCCCTGAAAGTCGGCAACTTCAAACAAGACACACCAAAGACTGAGGACTGAAAAATATCTATCTTGCAGGCAGGGAAAATTCTGTGAAATTTCTTGTGAAATTTATGGAAGAATCAGGCATGGAAGTGAGTTCACCTGTCTGAATTCCTGCTTCCTAAATTTTACATCTGCTCTCGCCCTGAAGTCCCTCTGCCAGGCTCATGTAATGAATGAAGCCATGTAGGAAATGAGGCAGGGACAGAATCAAGACTATTGGTTGCCCTGGTTTGTGTGTACGTGCCCTTCTTTGTGTGTCAGAGCTGTGTCAGACCCAGGGGAGTATCAGAAAAATCAGGATTTGAATTGTAATTTAAACCAAATTGTTCTCCTTGTGGATAGTGGACATTATTCTTGCTTGGGCAAGAGTCTTAATTCTGAAATTCTGAAGCTTTGAGTGGCTAGGTCCTAAAATTTATTATTCAAATGTTAGGTTAAGGAAAGAAGGAAAGAAACAAGCAAAATTCATCAATTCATTAGAAGGTGGAAATTGGGCTTTTTCTCATTGCTTTTAGATATAATTCTAACACTGGTTTCTGGAAATCTTTTTAGTCAAACAAAGGTTAAAAGCTTCAGAATCTATCTACTACTCTTTGTAGACCAAACAAGGGAAGATGATGAGGCCTGTGACACACTGAAACTCTGTGATATGCATTATACAAACCCAGTAACTTTGGTATATTGATTCTAAGGGTCATCCTCAGATTGCCTACAAAACTAGCTCTGGTCTCTGTTGGCAAGGAGCATGCAAGGGGAGGCTTGAAATGTCCTTCCTTTCTTCCTTCCTTCCTTCCATCCTTCCTTCCATTCCTTCCTTCCTTCCTTCTTCCTTCCTTCCTTCCTTCTCCTTCCTTCCTTCCTTCCTCCTTCCTTCCTTCCTTCCTTACTCTTCCTTCTCTTCCATCCTCCTTCCTTCCTTCCTTCCTTCCTTCCTTCCTTCCTTCCTTCCTTCCTCCTTCCTTCCTTCCTTCTTCCTTCCTTCCTTCCTTCCACCTTCCTTCCTTCCTTCCTTCTCCTTCCTTCCTTCCTTCCTTCCTTCCTTCCTTCCTTCTTCCTTCCTTCCTTCCTTCCTTCCTTCCTTCCTTCCTTCCTTCCTTCCTTCCTTCCTTCCTTCCTTCCTTCCTTCCTTCCTTCCTTCCTTCCTTCCTTCCTTCCTTCCTTCCTTCCTTCCTTCCTTCCTTCCTTCCTTCCTTCCTTCCTTCCTTCCTTCCTTCCTTCTTCCTTCCTTCCTTCCTTCCTTCCTTCCTTCCTTCCTTCCTTCCTTCCTTCCTTCCTTCCTTCCTTCCTTCTTCCTTCCTTCCTTCCTTCCTTCCTTCCTTCCTTCCTTCCTTCCTTCCTTCCTTCCTTCCCTTCCTTCCTTCCTTCCTTCCTTCCTTCCTTCCTTCCTTCCTTCCTTCCTTCCTTCCTTCCTTCCTTTCCTTCCTTCCTTCCTTCCTTCCTTCTTCCTTCCTTCCTTCCTCCTTCCTTCCTTCCTTCCTTCCTTCCTTCCTTCCTTCCTTCCTTCTTCCTTCCTTCCTTCTTCCTTCCTTCCTTCCTTCCTTCCTTCCTTCCTTCCTTCCTTCCTTCCTTCCTTCCTTCCTTCCTTCCTTCCTTCCTTCCTTCCTTCCTTCCTTCCGCAACTTCCTTCCTTCCGTCCTTCCGCAACTCCTTCCTTCCTTCCGCAACTTCCTCCTTCCTTCCGCAACTTCCTTCCTTCCTTCCTTCCTTCCTTCCTTCCGCAACTTCCTTCCTTCCTTCCTTCCTTCCGCACTTCCTTCCTTCCTTCCGCAACTTCCTTCCTTCCGCACTTCCTTCCTTCCTTCCGCAACTTCCTTCCTTCCTTCTCCTTCCGCAACTTCCTTCCTTCCTTCCGCAACTTCCTTCCGCAACTTCCTTCCGCAACTTCCTTCCGCAACTTCCTTCCGCAACTTCCTTCCGCAACTTCCTTCCGCAACTTCCTTCCGCAACTTCCTTCCTTCCGCAACTTCCTTCCGCAACTTCCTTCCGCAACTTCCTTCCTTCCTTCCTTCCTTCCTTCCTTCCTTCCTTCCTTCCTTCCTTCCTTCCTTCCGCAACTTCCTTCCGCAACTTCCTTCCGCAACTTCCTTCCGCAACTTCCTTCCGCAACTTCCTTCCTTCCTTCCTTCCGCAACTTCCTTCCTTCCGCAACTTCCTTCCGCAACTTCCTTCCGCAACTTCCTTCCTTCCGCAACTTCCTTCCTTCCTTCCGCAACTTCCTTCCGCAACTTCCTTCCGCAACTTCCTTCCGCAACTTCCTTCCTTCCTTCCGCAACTTCCTTCCGCAACTTCCTTCCGCAACTTCCTTCCGCAACTTCCTTCCGCAACTTCCTTCCGCAACTTCCTTCCTTCCTTCCTTCCGCAACTTCCTTCCTTCCTTCCTTCCGCAACTTCCTTCCTTCCTTCCGCAACTTCCTTCCTTCCTTCCTTCCGCAACATCCTTCCTTCCGCAACTTCCTTCCTTCCTTCCGCAACTTCCTTCCTTCCTTCCTTCCGCAACTTCCTTCCTTCCGCAACTTCCTTCCTTCCGCACTTCCTTCCTTCCTTCCTTCCGCAACTTCCTTCCTTCCGCAACTTCCTTCCTTCCGCAACTTCCTTCCTTCCTTCCGCAACTTCCTTCCTTCCTTCCGCAACTTCCTTCCTTCCTTCCGCAACTTCCTTCCTTTCCTTCCGCAACTTCCTTCCTTCCTTCCTTCCTTCCTTCCTTCCTTCCTTCCTTCCTTCCTTCCTTCCTTCCTTCCTTCCTTCCTTCCTTCCTTCATTTCCTTCCTTCCTTCCTTCCTTCCTTCCTTCCTTCCTTCCTCCTTCCTTCCTTTCCTTCCTTCCTTCCTTCCTTCCTTCCTTCCTTCCTTCCTTCCTTCCTTCCTTCCTTCCTTCCTTCCTTCCTTCCCTTCCTTCCTTCCTTCCTTCCTTCCTTCCTTCCTTCCTTCCTTCCTTCCTTCCTTCCTTCCTTCCTTCCTTCCTTCCTTCCTTCCTTCCTTCCTTCCTTCCTTCCTTCCTTCTTCCTCCTTCCTTCCTTCCTTCCTTCCTTCTTCCTTCCTTCCTTCCTTCCTTCCTTCCTTCCTTCCTTCCTCCTTCCTTCCTTCCTTCCTTCCTTCCTCCTTCCTTCCTTCCTTCCTTCCTTCCTTCCTTCCTTCCTTCCTTCCTTCCTTCCTTCCTTCCTTCCTTCCTTCCTTCCTTCCCTTCCTTCCTTCCTTCTTCCTTCCTTCCTTCTCTTCTTCCTTCCTTCCTTCCTTCCTTCCTTCCTTCCTTCCTTCCTTCCTTCTTCCTTCCTTCCTTCCCTCCCTCCCTCCCTCCTCCCTCCCTCCCTCCCTCCCTCCCTCCCTCCCTCCCTCCCTCCCTCCCTCCCTCCTCTCAAATCTGTTTAATACACATTTACCCTTAAAAACAAATACCCCAGACTTTCTCCTTCTATCATGACGAACATTTATTGTGAGTTGGGCAATGCTATGATGTGAGACACATTTTGTTATTTTCTTTTCCCCAGCAGACATTTTCATTTCTCGTGCTGGCCATTCTGTGATGATTGTATGCTCAGTCTGTGCATCATTTTGCATGTACCTACACATTTTTACAGCTCCCCCTTGCCTGTAAACCAGTGCCTGCTAAGTGCTGCATCCCCTCTCGCCTGCCCTCCCTGAGTGCCCCTAGAGCTGGGTCCAAACCGCTGGAAGGAGCTGTGCTGCAAGAGGAACAGGGAAGGGGCAAAACGAGTCAGTAGGTGAGTATCAGCCAGTGCAACAATCAAGGAGACAGTCTGTGTAAATCATGTAGCTGGTTTTGTTCAGTCTTTTTTCAAAAGAAGCAGACACCACAGTAGCAGAATGGACAATTTGTAGATAAAACCTGTATCAGTTCAGAGTACGGAGTGATGTAACAGAATAATTCCCTGAGGTGGTAGGGATTTCCTTCATCTCACAGTGGATTATCATGTAATAGCCAAATATGTACAATTGTAAAACTGTATCATATTTTATCAAATGTCAGGCAAGTGCCTTAAAGCTTTGCTCTCAATGAAAGATTATCAAGGTTCTGGGCAAAGGGAGAAGAATTAGCGTGAAGGGAAAAAATTAGCAAGCGATTTGAAAGGATTTAGAAATCAGATGTTGAGGGACTGGGTCTCTCACAGAGTAGTTTGACAAAGAAACAAAACCTGCAACTGCTATAGACTATCATAAGCATTCTGTGTTATCATTTAAGTGAGATAGTTTAAGGAAGTATCTGAGGAAGATTATTCTTACAGATCGTAGCCATAGTAGGATGCGAGGACAACTGAGGAAATTTTGTATTAAATGAGGTTTGTAAAAATAAAAAAACCACTAGGACTCTTCCTCTATTTTGTGAACTTTTCATTAACAAGTAATTGTGAACACTGGGTGGGGGGGTTCAGATTTTTTTTAGCAATGTAGAGTTTGGCCATCCTTAATTGTTCCACTAACACATTTATTTGTTCATTGCTCATGGTCCTACTATGATGAAAGAACTCGATCTTTTGGCATCCAGTAATATTTTTGCTTTGATCTTGTAACCAAATTATGCTAGCCACAAAATTATTTTATTTTTTTCATTATTTCACATGATATACTTATTATTCATTTTGGTTTTGGCACACACAGCATGGAAACTTAACCCGAATAACCAGTAATGTATTTGCAATAATGTCAAGCAATATTTGGCTATTAATTTCACTGTATGTTTTTGGAAGGTGTTTGACACTGATCTGATTTCAAATGGGAACATTTGTGAGTTTATGAAACCAAGCATGGAAATATAAACTAAACAGCCAGTCATCTCCAGCAGGAACACATCAATTATATTCTTCCAATAATATTTAGTTTCAACTGGAGATCATACACAGCAAGTAAGGGGCAAATAGGAGGCCAAATAATTCCTACTGAGGAGGCTAAGAAGGTGGCTAGGCATGACTTTGTTTTGACCTTTATATTTCGTCTTAATTCTGTTTCATGTTAGAGGAGTTAAGTTGATTTTACAGTATCCTTGATGTAGAATAATTAAAAGAATGTTGATTGATGTGTGTTGCTGTATTGGAAACCACTGATATGCTGTTTGTACAAAGAGTGTTGCAGAGGGAGTTATATACAAAACCTTGAGTTTTACATCACAATGAATTTTAAAAATCAATTTTGATCTCGCTAAATGAAGAAAAGAGAGATTATTCCAAAACATTGGCATCCTATTAAGTACAGGTGAGTCTAATAGGTAGGGTAAGAAAACAATACATTGTTTATGGAAAGAATAGTTGATACTGCCCCTGACTGAGGGCACAGTCTAGGAAAACATTTATGGAGTAATATAATATCAGTCTTGATAGGACATCTGCAATGGCTAATATTATTAACATGTAAGAGTTAGGAAAGTTTAGGACAGAATCAGTTAAGTTACTTGGTAAGGAGAAAGATAGCTAGTTCAGGGGATTTAGTCTGGTTAGATTGATTTCAAATCTCAAATCCTTATTTCATTTTAGGATTAGTTTACATGTCTCATCAGTCAGGTAATATTATCCATTTTTTATAAATTAAACATAGAACTAAAAAGATTTCATAATATCAACACCAACTAGGTGATGGGTTTTGAGTAATGAATGTGGTGGTAGATGATGGTACTATTGCTATTGTTATCATCCTCATCATCATTGCCATCATCCTCATAATTTCAGATCTCCAGTCAAACTTGTTTAATCTGGATTTAGGTGATAATACTTTCTGCCAGCTCCTAGTGATTAAGCATAGTGGGGATAGGTACATAAACTACATCTCAGTCACATTTTCTTGTGATACTTGAAGTTTTATTTCACATAGGATAGTCTCAAATCTGCCAAGATATAAGAATTGTTAGGTAATTTTCTGTTCCTGTGGAATTCTGTGATAACCTGAGAAGAAGTTGCCTGGGCTGTGTTCTTTCATATCACTAAAACTCAGAAGTGGAGTGGCAGTTCCACAAATAAATATGTAGCTTCAACATAAAAGAAACTTTCTGAAAATCTGAAAAAACATTTGCCAGAGATGAAGTATTAGATGGCAGAAGTGGTCTTTGATTTTGTTGCATAAGTCCAGGTCTGTTTCAGGTGCAAGAAGAGTTACATTTTAACAGGATAGTTCCAACCATGAAACCAAGGCACTGCCTATGAATTATTGGTTTGTTTAAGGTAACATATGCAATAAACCTTAATGTCTGTCCAGAGATATTTTAAATTAATTACAAGTAGTTGGTTATAAAAAGTTTCCAAAAGAATGGACATTTCTGGTTTGCATGGTAGAGGAAAATGCTATCATATTACTCAATAAAACCCTTACCAACCATAATTACTACTGATTGCCCTAACCTCTCAGTTTTACCTGGCAAAAAGAAACATGGAGTGTTGTTCCTGTTACTCTTTCCCTTGCCCCTGAATCTCCACAAGAATGTCTAACTGAGGTGGCTACGTGACATTTTGGTATAAACAGCACCACATTTTCTCCTGCCAAATCCAGATGGTTCATACATGCAGGTGAAATGTTGCTCCCACTGTTTTTTGGGATACCGTTCTCAGACTCCTATCAGCTGCATGTATTAGGGAAGTGGGAAGAACTTGAACTGTCATTCTCAGCAGGTACAGATATTTATTGGCGAAACCCCAAAACATATTGATTTTCTGGCTTGCAATGTGAAAGACTCTACTTTTACTTTGACATTTAGCACTCCAAAATTGTGGCCTCTGCTTTCTAATAGATGAATCCTAAAGAGGTATTATAAACAAGTTAAAATCTACTGTAATTTCTCTCCAAGCATTCATTGTGTGCAGGAGGGATGGATAAACAATTTTCAATAATAATCTGAATCACATAAAATATTAGTTATAATGAATTATTGAAAAATATTCTACACAGTTTTTATTCATAACTGACATTCTTTGTCATGAAAAAGCACTTTTGATATATACTTAGGGCCAATTCATTCTTGGCTTTTTGTTAGCTCAAAAACTTGCCTTTGAATGCGGAGAAAATGCAATAGGTGGAAACTTCATAGAACTGCAAATTACTTCAAATTTGTTTTGCCCAGCATTTACAATAGCTAAAATTCTTTTAGTAATGTCTACTGGTTGTTATTTAAATTGCAGACACTGAAAAATCACACAGTTGTATGGTGAAGGGCCAAGGGAACACATGCATTGCTGGAAGAGAGTAGGCACTATAAGGAGTTTCCTATTTGAATATTTACTTAAATACTTATTGTTTTGAATGTTTTCATTTCCATATCACAGAAGCACATTAATTATGTTAAAATACAGTAAGAGGGGTAAAACAAATATACTTTCCCCTAATTCTGAGAGCAGAAATTGATGGCTGTCTCAGTGCATTTTGCTTTCTTCACTCTCCCAGAAGATGCTGCAGTTGTTAAATCTGGGAATTGCTCATAGCAGAACAGATAAAGGAAATTATTTATGAATCAAAGGCATTGCTGGACAGTGTCAACAAATGACCTGTCACTTTTGTAAGACTTATTGTTAATGACTGTTTTGAGTTCTTAAATGGGACTTTGTCACAAAAGAAACTTTTGGGGTAGTCTTCTGCAAAATGGTGAGTATTCTTCTCCATTTCCTCCTTAAATTTTCTGGGATTTTTTTGTTTCCTCCTTTATGCTTTGTAAGGCTCAGGGTGGCAAATGCAGTATTCAGCAATTCTGGCATCCAAACATTTCAAACAGTATGTCTGTGCTCAGAAAGTCTTATTTTTAAGTGAAATGTTCTTTTATTGATACCTTGTTTAATATAGTCCTACCATTCAAATTCATGTTGATGAACATTCCAAAAATATTTGCACAGAAACACTTCCATTTTTATCCTGTCCTGGTGAAGAAATCCTTGCATTAAGCAAATCTATTTTCTTTCAACCCTCCTCCAGTCTGCTGGAAGTCAATGGGTTGATGGCGTTGCAGCAACTGCTGTTCTTCCTGCCAGGCTGAGGAAAGGTCTGTCTACAAAAGCCCTCTCTTCTCCTGCCACGTGCATGTGCTGTTGTCTCTCTTTCTCCCTGAGCTGAGAGAAGCTTCTCCAGAAAAGGGATCCACATTGGCCCCTTGGCAGTCTCCAAAAATGCCCATTGCTGAGATGTACACTGGCTCTGTTCAGA
Source organism: Vidua macroura (assembly GCF_024509145.1). NCBI lineage: Eukaryota > Metazoa > Chordata > Aves > Passeriformes > Viduidae > Vidua > Vidua macroura. The sequence continues at coordinate 93,832,211 of NC_071571.1, forward strand.
TTGATTGCTTGGATGTTGTGCCTAGCCTTACTTGCAGCAGGAAGCTTTTGAATGTGTTTGGTAATCCAGTTAGAGCTTGAAGCTTGGGGTGTGGAATTTATTAGCTGCTGTTCTAATTAAAATTGCTGCATCAAAAAACTTCTTGTGAGCAACCACAAGAGTTGTCTGATGAATGCTGAAATGAGGTGCTTCCTTTTTGAAAAGTCTGTCATACAAGACCTGAAATAAAAGCCTCTAGTAAAAAAGCGTGTATTACAGATATTTATAATTTGTCTCAGTTAAAAAAATATTAAATTGCTACATTTTTAATGTAAAGATTTGGAAAAACCAAGATAAATTCCTAAATGAGGTAGACTGATTCCCCCAAGGGACTACCTGCATTGTGTTAGTTCCACTGTAGTAACTTTTAAGTGTTATTTTTATGTGCTACTCAAATTATTTTATAAAATCTTTTCCCCAGCATATTTCAATAGAAGGATCAGTCATCTGGAAAGGTACAGGTGTGTTGCACACAGATGGGCTTCTTTTTTCAGTACTTTTGATAGGTATTTCTCATAACTCTAGGCTCTGGTACCAGTCCTGAAGAACAGAAAGGAAACATGCCATTGTTAAATGAGAGGTGTTAAAAAACAAAGCAATTAGCTGTGAGCATTAGGCATCCAATCCAGCTTTTTTATATACATACTTTATGTAATCTTCAAGAAGAGTTTTTCTTAGATGCAAAACTGCTGTTATAATATTTGTCTATGATGTGTAAGCTTGACAGAGAGAAGAGCTAAAAATGTCCCTTGTGTTGTGTGAAAACACTTGAAGAATACTTGGAAAGATGTACACTTGCAAAACAATTGCTTCTTTGTTTCTTGCAAACTTCAGTAAACTTGAAATTCCCCAAATGTCACTAAATTATTTATTACTTAGAATTCATAGTCCCCTTGCCTTCTTAAGCCCTTTCTTCTTTTTTTTAAATTTTTAAATCATGTGGCAGACATTAACTTACAGTTTGGAAGTATTTATACAAGAGTACCTGGATTCTGTGGCCTAGTAGTGATAATCAGAAAGATGGCTCTTGTGCTCAAAGACAGAGAAATGTTATAGAGAAATTAATTTTTTCTTGCTAAATAATGAGATTTTACAAGGTAAACAAGAGGCTGAAGTTTATAGAAAATTCTTATATCTGCCAAGAGGTTTGAGATTTCATGAGATTTAATTTTTTTTTTTAATAACTAAACAAGAAATTCTGGAATCACACCACAGTAAAAAACTGTAATTACTTTTATGACATTCAAATCTCTAGTTGAATGGACTGCTTAAAAGAAATGATTTTTCAGCTGATTTCAAGGTTTTTGGAAGAGACTTATGATTTGGTATTGTCTGTCCATCTGCCATTTTGACACTACTATCTTTCCTTTAAGTTATGTGAAAAATGAGGGGCTGCATGGAGGAAAGAGGCTCAGATTTGTGTGCTGCTGAGGAAAGGCTGGGCAGAAAGCTAACACTCCATTCCTTACTAGGCAGCAATGGGCAAAGTCTAGCTCTGGACTATCCACGTTGCATATGCTCTCTTGCCTCTTTTATGGGTTGAAGAGGACCATTTTTCATTAGTTCTCCTTATCACAGAAGAGCTCATTTGAATGGCATTGCTATAGCTACCTGAGCTCCAAAAGACAGCATTTTGAAAACCAATATCATATGCTTTATTAAATTCAAGTCTTAAGTAAAGCTATATATAATCATTTTAATTTCTGAGGTTTCACAAGTAATCCTGCTTAAATACATAGAGAAGATTTATCATAAGTTGTTAGAGCCATTTTTCTTGATTATCACTTACTGAGGCTTCAAAGTACTCACTTCGAAGTGCTTAAAAGCCAAATATGTTTTTTTTTCATGCCACAGCATCCAGTAACCTAATAAAAGACAGATTATACTGATTTACTGTGAAGTACAAGGGATAACTAAAATATTAGGGTTGTTTCTACATGCTTGCCCCATAGGTTTGTGAGTTATTCCAGGCAATGTAGATAATTTTATATTACGGGTACAGAATATTCATGTTTTTTAAAAATCATACTTGACTTTAGTATGACAAAGTGCATAACAGAAAGGGACTTCAGTCTTGGAGCCACAGAGATTCATGGTCATTTGGCATTTCTGCTAGAGGAATCTGTCTAAAGACAGAGTCCCTGGAGAAGCCCTGAACTGCATGGCTTTTGGCAGGAGACCACAAGGATGCTGCCCTCAGAATGCAATGCTGTCTTGCAGGCAGTGTGCAGCTGGCCACTCCGTTGTGTCTGATGTGCCAGCAGGCTGCCTTAGGCCACTCTAAGCCCCTGGGCATCCTTGGGTGCATGCCTGCTGTCCACCTTGCATTTCCTCTGTAGGGACAGAGACTTCTCCAGGCATTCTTCAGAAGTCAGTTGAGACCTTTAAGTCACCACTGAGGCTGTGATTTCACTCTTTGAGAAAGTTTCAGTGTCAAATCATTTTCCTTTAGCTGAGAGCTTAGATCCCATAGCGGTCTCTGAAAGGAAAAGCAGAAATCATTTCATTCTAGTTTAACCTCAGAGTCACTGTTGTGGGTGCTGGGTGACTGGTTTAGCTGAAAGAGTTGGGCTGGTGCACTTTGAACTCACTGGAGCAAGTCAGCATCAGTTAAAAATGGCAAAGCTGTTCTTGCAGTGGCCAAACCTGGAACCTACTCTTATAAGAAAGAACTTTAATTAAATCCAATCAGAATGAGACAAAAAGGTTACATAGTGACTGAAATGATAGGAAATACTCTACTATGTAGTATTCTGATTTCAGTAGCGCAACTGCACCATTAAATTCTTTCTTGTTTCTTAGCAAGCATTAGAAATCACCCAGTTCTCTCAATTACGCTGGAGTCATGGAAATAATTATAGGATCTCAACATACCAAGAGTCAAAACATTAATTTAGGAAAGTTATCAGCAACCAAAAATAATGTAAGACTTGCATTAGACTAGACTGATAATACATAAGGATAATCCTAACTATATATAAATATATGTAACATATGTAATATATGTAATATTTAGATTGCTGCAATGACTTAGATCCACACTCTTCAAAATACTTCACTATATATTACGATTTTGAATACATCTATGAGATATTATTTCTGCTGTTTCTTTTATGGACCTTTTACATCGCAATGACCCTGGAAAAGCAAAAAGTTTCCTCCAGTCACAGTAGGAGGAATGGGTGAATGGTGAAGACACCATGCAGTCCAGCCTGGTTTTCCAAAGAAAGTGATGCATAGGTAAGTTAAGTAATTGCTGGTACAGATATCTGAGGCAAAATTTGGAATGAAGCTCAGGTATCCTGAGTCCTGGTTCTCACTATCATTGCTAGGTATTATATACAGCATATTTACAGGTCAGCTGTATGATATTACCTATAAAATGCAGTGGGTAGAAATTTGGTGGTGTTTAATACTTCACCTCTAATACCCTGATGGTTTGGAAGGCTATGCTAAATTTTCTGGAACAGATCTGCAAAACTGTGTGGAAATACAATGTTTATGAACAAACCAGTGATGTGGTTTGTTCATTATGGTGGATGTTATAGCTCATTATGGTGGATGATATAACATTATAGGATGTTATAGCTATGGTGAATGGGGTAGTCTGCCATCAGTATCTTCTGCTGCAGTGTTTCTTCCTTGCTGTGTGACCTCACATGACTGCTAACTCCCCAGCATGTGACAAGTCCCACATGGGTGGTCCACAAGATTCCAGGAGTGGTTCAGTGCTCCAAAGAAATTTGGGAACTTTGATTTATCTAGCAGATAGAAGTGGATTATCAAAGTTTTCTACTGTTTTACTCTCCTGTTAGTTGCTGATGATGTTTGTGGAAGAATAGGATCACTGTCTTTTCTGCACGATCAAATGTTTCTGCAGCTGGTGACAAGGCTAAAGGGTGGAGCAGAATGAAACAACAGCCCCCCTTTTCCCCCCTTTCTTTTAGCAGTGTATTTTAATTCTCAGTTCATCTTTCAACTTAATAAAGAAAGCTGACGTTGGATTTGTGAAAAATCTCCACAACTTTCTTCCTTTTCCTGCAAAGTTAAGATTGTATCTATGCTCAGAAGAAACTTTGAGGGCTTAGTTATAGCTTATGGTATTGTTTTCTGGTTTTATGATACTTCCTTCCCCCTGGCGATGTTGAGAAATTTGTATTAAGCTTTAGGAAATAATAAATGTTCTGTTGTATCTTTAATGGACTAAGACATATTAGTCCTTGTCTTGGCATGTTGTGGAAGGAATAATACGATGTCAACCATGGAAAATCAAAATACACTCTCTTGTAGGCATTTCTAAATCTTCAAACCAAGGGCACTGTAACAAATAAGGCAAACAGCCCAGAACTGTGGACCAAAGCCCTACTTCAGAAAGTTCTTTCTTGCAAAGCCCTTTTCATCTCATACTTTCTGTATTGTGCCAGTGGGCAGTCAGCAGTGTTTCAGCAGTCAGCAGCATTTCTTTGAACACACATGTTTGAAAGGCCTCACAGAGATTGGTTTTTTCACTGTCTTGGCAATGAATCTGTTTTATCAACATGGATTAGTGGATTAGTTTTGTGCTTGAAAACGATCAATTTTATGCAGTGAGATACAAGTGGAAGTTAGGCTGAAGCTCAGTGATGGAAGGTGTTTAATTTGCACTCTGCTGCTGTGATGTTTTGGTCCTTCACAAAAAAAGAATGATGGATTCAAGCGGAGACCTGTTGAGAAAGAGGCAAGTCACTCCTGGAGATCATCTTGAGGGTGTTGGAGGAGAAAAAAGCTTTTATACACATTGGTGGGCAGAGGAGGGATGTCTGAGACTGAAAGCTGTCCAAGGAGCAGGGAAATGGCTACAGAGAGCAGGGAGTAACACACTACTAGGCCTAAGTGATTCTCAGGACTGGGGGGACACTGCACAGAGTTGAGCTCCAGTCTCAAGGAAATAGATTGATGGGCTGCCAGAAAGCCTAGAAGAAAGGATGTACTTCAGGAGAATAAGATAATCAGAGGACCTTTTGTTGCAAACCAGTTTAAAATTTCATTTCTGTCTTACCTAAGGACTTGATTTATATCCATTATTAAAAAGTTAACTCTTCTTGATTGCATTTTACTAGAACCTTTTCACTTGAAAAGTCTTTCAATTTTTTTAGGAGTAAGGGAAGTTCTTCCTGCAAACTTTAAGTAAATCTGCCTCACAGTTCCTATCCAACTGGAAGTTTAGTCTTGGCTAATCTGAACAGTGGTTTTCAGAAACTGCTTCTTTTAAAAACTTTAATTTCTCTAACCACATGTTGACTGCATCATGAGAGTGCAAGTTTAATTTGGAGGCTTAATAATGGAATATAAAATCTGTTGGGTTTTTTTTTTTTGGGGGGGGGGGGGGGGGAAGATGGCCATCTTTTCTGTCCTTTAAAGGAGATTCCTTATTTCATTAGTTTGTCACATGAATCGAACATTTGCAGAGTGATGCTAAAACATATGTTCTTGATTAAACTTTGTTTTCAGTGTGGAACTTTCTCTGTAGAAATACTGGTACTAAATACAGCCATTCATATGTGACACAAAATTTGGTATGCCTTCTCTTCCAAGATTTATCCACAAGTAATACTTCTTGGTAGAACTACAACTTTGTGTACATGATAATAATGTGTTCTCTTTCAGATGAGAAAAAATTTAATCAATTAAGATGGAAAGGTATATACTTTCTTTCTGTCACAATCTCATATTGTGAAAATATCAACGTGTCTGCTAGCTGTTCATTAACACAGCCTCGAGGGGGAAAACAACCTCTGGCTATTCATTAATTAAAAAAAAAAGCACTGGACCTCTATTTGGAATAATTGCAATTTGGAAAGGTACAGTGCATTAAAATTATTTGTCTTTTGAAAGCATATAATAATTTATACTCATAAATCTAACACTGACTTTGCAAAAGCACTGGTAGGTTCCTGATCCCCTTGCGCAGCAAAGTATGCTGTACATAAGTTATTACTCAGATTAAAAAGAAAAGTGCAATTATGTTTATAGTAACCTTTCTTCAATGGCCAAAAGAGTTCCAGAGTTGCAAGAGGTATTTCATCAGCATTGAATACTTGGAACTACTGATGCATAACTCCACAAAAATATTATCTCTGCTGTCAATTTAAGATAAATGTGTTAATTGTGCGGTTGAAGGGATCTTGAAAAGTTTCCTCACTATTAGAAGTTATTTTTCTACATTAGGCAAAGATTGCTTAATTGCAACTTCTAATTTCTATAAGGATGAGGAGGATGGGAGTGATGCTTTCAATGGCTAAATAACTACTTAAAAGGTTTTTTTAATGACACATTTAAAAATCATAACAACCCGCTCTTCTGTGTGCTGAAGTTAATGATGTCACACTTTTTTTGAAGGGTAATCTAGGAAAAGAATTGACAACTGATTCATGCATCACAGTCTAATTCTTAAATACACTCCACATGAAAGCAGAAAAAACAGCCAGCATTTCATTCACCTTTAAAATACCAGAATTTGTATGAAAGCCATGACAAACAAAACAAAATTTGAACTGAACCAGTTGCTTCCTCTGGAAAAAGCATTGTCTTTTCAGGAAACCACAGATGTTTGAGGCAGGCTGAGCTTCCAAGTCTGGATAAGGAACCTTTGGCTGAAGTGTTTTGTGGAAGGCAAGCATGTCAATAATACACCTGTGGCACAAGCCTTGTGCAAAGAAATTGTCTATGGCTCTATCTTTAAGCTCTTGTTCTCTCTATTTTTCTAAATTCATTGATTTTAATTACCCTCCGCTGACTTGAATGCACACTCTGGAGAATATTTTCCTTTTAAAAACAGACGGTATGGAAATTTTTAAAATATTGCTTCTGTTAAGCCCAAGATATATATTAATGTCAACTTGAGCTGAACAAGTGAAATGATGTGCAAATTGATTTTAAAAAATACCTTAAGAACTTACATACATAAAAAGGCATTCACTGGTGGATTTATGTCAATAAATTTAATATGATAGTATAATAGTGAAGGCAACAAGAATGCTGAATGAGAGCAAATTGGAATGGAAACAGTATTTCCCTTCTCTATTATGTCTTCCCTCATGAAAGATGATGAGCCAATTTCCGAAGCAATTAAAAGCTATGTTGTCAAGAATATGGCATCCCTTATGGATCTCTGGTAACTGTATGGCTGGTCTGCCCTTTAATCTTGAAATCTTCATCTTTTTAAGCTGCACCTTGCATATAGGTATCCATATTAAATGGCAGTAGTTTCAACCTTGTTATATTACATTTTTTCTCTTTAGAAAGCTTCTACTCATAGATGAATTGCATTTATTTGTTCTGGTCTTGTCTTCATTATATTGGCATGTGTAGAGGCATCATTTAGGTGTGCAGGGACAACTACTGAATATATCTAGATGAACTTCATAGGTTATATTTTCTAATTGATTGTTTTTTGGCTTATTTTCATAGGATTCTTTTTATAATCAGCTTCTAGAGGTGTGGTACTCAAATCCAAATTCTTTATTGCAATTAAGGCCTAGTCACTGCTGCCTAGACTGCAGTAATGATATTGGTTATTTTCCTGTAATAACCCTATTGATAGGCCTCAAAATAGTACTGGTCCTTTTTTTCGAAGAGCTGACGTTTGCTGACTGTACAAATAATGGACTATCAGCCATTGCATGTAGTCTGGTTTTTGCCGTAATGGGAAACTGCATTAAAAATAAAAATCATCCTGTAAGTAAAGGGAAGGCTTTAGGTGTGAAGACATTTTTCATCCCTACTTTGGGAAACCGTCATTCAGGCTCTCCAAATCCAGGTTGTGCCACTCTAGGGAATGATGGCTTCTGTTCTTACTCCCTCAAGGCAAAAGGGTGAAGGCGAGAGCTGGGGTCTAATGAATTGCAGGCTGAGGGCAGATTCACCTTCCTGTGAAAACTGTGGTTTAATTCTTTTTCAGCAAATTGGATATCAGCCTGAACCTTACTGTATTATTTCGTGCTGTACAAAAAGAATCTTAGCTGAAGCACAAAAAAGACCTGTTTCTGGACACTGAGAGTCATGTATCTCTGCTGAAAGTTGGACTGGTGTGATGGACGGTTGTAAATGCCTTGTCTGGTACTTAAATGTTGGAGGAGGAAGTTCCAGAGGGTGTTTTGGCATGGCAAGAAGAATTTGTGCGGTAGTCCTCCATGGTGTCAACATGTTCATACTTTTCTTCCATTTGGAAATCTCCAAATCACTTTAGTCTGAACACAAGTCTTAAGATAAGGGCAGGAAAGTACAACTGAACAAAGCTGTCACAAGGGAAGCCATCCGGCATTGCTCATCGCCTTGGGGTCTGCAGTGAGTATCTTTGCATGTGAATCACTCTCTCTTTTGTATAATTTTGTTATTAATATTGTTGCTGTTGCTGTTACTGTTTATTTCTTATCTCATTGCTGTTTCCAGTAAATTGCTCTTATCTCAGCCCTTCATTTTTTGTGCCTCCAGTTCTCAAGTCCACTCTGCTGCAGCAGGAGGGGCAAGGGAAGGGGGAGTGAGAGAGTGGCGGGTGGTTTGGAAGACTCTCAGTGAGGGCACTGAATTGGGGAGTACCATTCTTAAACCGTGACAACTGCACAAAAATCCTTTGCACATGTATCTTTGGCTGTGAGAGAGACTTATCTTCCATTTACTTGTTATTGAGGTTTTTTCCCCATTAGTATTCATGAGCTAATAAAGCAATAGACCACAATATATATGTATCTTGTATTGCACAACTTGTTACTGATAAGGAATCCACACAGAATCACATGAGAGGAAGAAAGGGACATGACAAGCTTTGAATGTGTGCTTCCCACACAACAGAAACCCACAAATATGTGCAATTGATGAGCAGCTAAATCAAGTCCTTTGTTGGTCACTTTATTGGCTTCACATAAGGTGCTCTGCTTGACTGGTACTCAAGAACTTGTGCTGTAATATCTGCTAGGAATCTGAATTTGTTTCGGACCTTCCAGGGTGCTTGGGACAGTAATCCCACAAAGAAGGAGATACCAGTCCTAGGAAATAGGACTATTATGTCAGACTGGATGAAAGCACACAGGCTTGAGTTGACTTCTGCTGGCTCGTGGGCACATCAGGCAGGGTGATAGAAATCAGTACACTCTTCCTGACTCTGCCAGTGATCTTCTGGTGTTTCCTGGCAAATCACTTTATCTTTCCCTGTAGCTTCAAACAAGGAATAATGTTGTCCTGGGGAAAAGTTTCACCTAGAAGAACCAGGAAACTCATTGTAACAGAAAAGTTTGTGCCTGTGATGTTGTTATAGAAATTATCATAAGCTTTTTGCAGAAAAAAATCTTCCTTGCCTCTAAGCCATCCATTTCCTTTATGCTTTTACACAGTGGTTTATCACAGATTCAAGCTGTTCAATTTTAAAACAAGAGAGGACTGAGTGGCTTCAATGAAGATGCATTCAGTCAGAGACACAAGTGGATAGAAGTGGTGCACAATGCAACTGTGTTTCTAAGAGTATTCTTTGTAGGATCAGTTTTTGCTATCAAGGAATCACTAAAAATAGAAGATAATGCTAATTTAAATCTATTCTTATTGATGAGATTTGTGCAAATTGTGGAGGTTCTTTTTTTGTAAAATTGGTATTGCTTTTGAGCAATTATGTTTAGCTGTCTTGGTAAGAAACTGACTAGGTCCTGGCCTGAACTTAGGCTAACAGGAGAGAGATTACTGGGCTTCAAATTAGAAATTCCTGAACATGATGTAATAAAGCAAGAAGCTGGCAAAAGCTGCATCTAATACCATCAGGAATGGCAGAATCACCTGGCTTAGAGTATCAAGCTGTTTATATCACAACACTGGGTCCTGTGGGAAGAACAGTAAGTAGGGGTGGTTGGTGTCCATTTGGGAGAGAATGAGAATGGTGAAACAAATGAGAGTGAGAAGGAGAAAAGGGAATATAATAGGTAGCAAGCTGTGATTAGTGCTGTCTGGGGATACCTGTTGGGATGTCTTGTACTTTATCACTGTGGCCTAAACTAGGGCCATAAACCAAACTTGTCCTGACCATAGCACATGCAACAAACCTGCTTCCCTAATGAGGAGGAACAGGGGGAGCAGCATGCTTTCCTTAGGCTGCCAGGGAACACCTAAGTCAGATCAGGAATCAAGGTATGACTTTGCCTATGACAGGCCTGAGGGCACTGGCATCCTCCTAAAGACTTCCTGCCAACACTCACAGGTGCCAGCATAAACCTTGTGCAATGAAACCCAGTAGCAGCTTTTGAGCCTCTTTCTTCATGCTGCTGCTAGAATGAACTTCAGGAACTATATCAGATAGTGGGAAGGACCTCTGATCACCATCTGTTTCTCAGCTTGGCTAAATATAATTCTCCTAAAACTAAGATGGTTCATTAATGTGCCATGTTTGGAAAGCACTGGTTCATCAAAAGAGCTCTGCAAATACTCCTGATAGGAGTGAGACTTAGAAAAATATGAGTAGAAGAATCAGCTTTGGATTGTTAGAATGAATCTATTGCTTTCTTTCTTTAACCTCAGAAACCATTGCAATAATCAGTAGAGTGGATGCAAATAAAATCTTTTGTAATCTGAAGCCTGGGCAAATTTAGTCATCCCTGTGTTGTCCTCCCAACAAGCCAAAAGGCACAGTTTGAGAGCCAATGGCCCCAACAAACAGAGCTGGTCTCGTGGGGGGCAAGTAATAGGGAGGCAGCACTTCACTTTGGAACACTAGATTATCACCAATAACTGTAAGAGATTTCTTTTTCAGCATTGTTTTGATTTTTGCTATGTGAATGACCATGTCTCTTGGATGGGGAAGTTTCTATAATGGTAACAGGTATTCATAAAAATGCACTTGATACCTCCTGATGAACTATGTACCTGTCCAGATGGTCGTTTTAAATAGTGAGACAGAACTGTCAGCTGTAAATTAACCTGCTGTTTGAAAATCTCACTGCTAACAAGGCACTTTTCACCTGTCTGGAAATGATGGTAAAGATGGGGGTGCAGCTGGGTGAAACTCCTGTTTGCCATGTGGCAACACTGTCCTGGCAGATCCTGCTAAACTCTTGGGAAGAAAGCTGGAGATTGTGGTGACAGCAATATAAAGTTAGGCACAAACTGATTTGGGATCTCAAATGGTTAATGTTGCCAGAGATATCTCTGTTCTGGTTTATTCAAAACTAGACAGCATAACAAGATTTTAGAGCTTGAGATGGATCATTTGAAAATTAGTGCTTCCCCTTGTGGATGAAACAGAATGACTTTTTTTCGCGCTCCAAAGGACCTAGTTGGGGGTCATCAAACAGCCCTGTCTGCAGTCACCTGTAGGTTCATTAAGGCTATTTACAATCAAGTATTTATAGCCTTGTTGGCTAACAGAAACATTTTTCAAGACTTGGAAGATAATACTACTTGCCCTCACCCACAGTGACTATTCTTGCTGATATGCCTAGATGCGTGGAAAATTTATAAACTTTCACCATCCAGAATTCTGCCACCTCTGGCAAAAACTTGCTGAAATTAATTTTTTAAAAAAATGTTTCATGTGAGTTTTGATTTGTGTTCAATTTTAACAAAGTTTTTAGCTTTCCTTCTCTGCCACATTTTAAAATCAATTATAGAACTTCTCAAAATTTCACTAAGTTAAAGAACTTGACAGTTTTGTGGAGGAATTTTCCCTCCTCCTGTCTTGTTTTGTCACTGTTGTGACAGACTATAATGGCTTGTAGGATAGTGGGAGGCAACTTGGAAGAGCAGTGAACTCAGGAGTATTGTGCTTATCCTCTGTGAGCTCTCAAATGATGTCCCAGTAGACTATGGAATAGTGCTTCTTGAGAGCAAACATTTTCTCTTTTGGAGGTCAGTGTATCCATAAGGCTCCATGGTGATTTCTGCAGGAGCAGGTTTTGCTGGCAAAGAAGGGAGAGCTACGAACGGGTTTATGCATTTCCATCTGAGAAGAATCCACTGGTCAACAGATAGAAACTGTGCCAGAGAATATTTGGAGCTGCCAGCTTGCTGTTTGGGGACTAACTGGTGGATTTAACTGTCGAGGTTTAAGGGATCGGTGGTCCCCAGTTCCCAGGGATTGTTGCTTCTGCTGTAAAGGTAGCAAAGCAGGATTCACATCAGTTCCTTGGCTGCCCCAGGTCACTATCTAGTATTTCTATAAAACTGTGTTAGCTAGTGGACTGACAGGCAGGCCCGTGTACTCTACCATGCCTGCTCTCTTGGGGTAGCAATCTGTGGCAGGGAGGTACAGAAAAGAAGCATTCAACAAGCTACAGTGATATTTTTGACTCAGCTAAATAAATCTTCCAGAGTTTGTCTGCCACTCATCTTGGAAGAGGTAGAATCAAGGGAGAGCCTGGTAGTGAGTGGGGGCCAGCTGGAAACCACTTCTGGCTTCTCCTGTACCACTGGCACACTTCAGAGTATGAATTTCCTAAAATAGATCCAGGGTGTTCTTGAACATCCCTACCACACTGACCTGCATAATCTGAGAAACTTCTGCCTGAGTTTGGTTGTTGTTATGAAGTTCTTTTTTTACTCTGGCTATACATATTGTTGTATCATAAATGCTTTATTTACCCATGTGCATTCATTTTTGTAGGTGAGACTTTGTCACATCCCTTCATACGAAGGACAATTGTTAGCTCCTAAATTTTGATGGCGAGTGATTTAAATATAAAACATTTGAGTCAAGGATTGAAGTTTTTTTAGAACAAACCATTCTCACTGTTTTGTCTTTAAATGTATGGGTTAAAAGAAAAATATCAGAGATAGAAAAAGAATGCATATAAATGGGGAAATGCAGGGAAAAATATTGGAGAAAGATAAGACGTTCTAATGGGCAGGTTTGGTTAGGAAAAAAATGGTTGGTTCGGGAGTTGTGTTTCAGGAGGAGGATGTGATCTGATTGGAAATTCCAAAAGAACTCAAGAAGTGCTCAAATGAAGGCTCTGATAGGATGGTGAAAAGGAGAAAGGCCTTGATCTTTTACAGATCCTTGTATTTATTATGGTGTGAAGTAAGTGGTGGTGGAATCTTAGTGATCTTTGTCCATAAGCCTGATGTGTTTTTTGTTACTTAGCTCAACTGAGTGCTTCTAGAATGCTGCATGGTGTAGTGGAGAGCTTCAGGAGTAATTTCTGGGAGATAATATATTTCAATTCTGAGGGACCTCAGATCCTTAAATCCTGTGGGGACAGAAAGTGATTCCATCTTTTGGATGCCAAGGAGAGGATATAGAAGCTGAAAACTAGAGATATCAGGTGAGTAATTGTGCTGATCCTTCCTGTATTCCAGAAGTTTTAGATTGGAGGGAAGTCACTGGCTGGATCTTGCCCTGTTTGGCCATGCACAGCTGTGTACCAATAAAGTCTTGCTCTGTTCTGTGTCTTCCTCTAAAAATGCAAGGTAGACATATTTCCATCAATTCATTTTATGCAAGATACTCCATGTTTGCATAAAATGCAAATGGCTTCCTTTCCCACATCTTACTTGTCATGGCAAGGGCATGAGGCTGTTCCCAGAAGCTCAGTAAGTTGGCATTAACAAACCTGTGATCCAGAGGAAAAGTCTTAGCTAGGGAAATGAGATATGGATGAGGGAGGCTTGAAAGGCTACTGATAAAATGCCAAAGCATGGCCAGATATTGCCTGCACGTGTGTGTGCGTATAATGTACTGGGAAAACCTAGGACAGGAGTCCTCTACTTGCCATACAGTGGAGGGAAAGGATGGCTTGTACTGTGGTTTCACTGTCACAGAGCATCCAAAATAACCTGAAGCTTTAAGCGCTGGTCCTGTAAATTCCTTATCCCTCTCTAAAAGTACCCAGTGGTCCTTAGGATGGTTCCTGCTGGTGTTTGCAGGCATGTCCACTTAACCCTGATGTCTGAACCACAGTTTTCCAGGAAGCTTCCTGCCTTTGGGGTGATTTCTTGGGACTCGAGTGTAGTTGCATTTCCCAGAAGCAGTAGAGACCCTTCTCTGAGTGAATTAACTTCTGTGGCCTACTCATGCTCACAGAAGCATAAAACTGCAAGGGAATGGCAGATTTGAAAAAAATGCAGCAGGCTGATGAGCACTGATCAAAGAGGAGCTTGCTTAGGGCTTCAGGGCTGCCTTCAGTAGGATATAAAGTTAATTGTCATCTGGCCTAAGTTAAATGGATGACCTCATGAGCATTAGTGTGTTTAATCACAAAGCCACTAGAAACATCTTGACATGAAATGGAATTGCTTTGTCAGAATTTGTTCTAAAGGGATCAGGAACAGAAGCAGTGAGGATATAACAGAATCTGCCATCAGTACAGAATAAACCTTGCTGTGTCTCTCTCCTTCCTCACTGGTTTGTTGTGAAATGGTAGAAAAAATGTGCTGCCATCTGAAAGGTACAACCTGCCTTGAAAATTTAGGTCAATCCCAGTCAGTCCCCAGAAATGGGGACCATCACAAATACTTCATTGCAGAACCCCACTTTATGTCTGAGATCCTGAGTGATATTTTCAAAATATATCTGAATTAATTACTCACCACTTGTGTGGTGGCTGGAACTCTGAATTAATTGAAGAACCTAGTGATTATCTCCAGTAAAGAATAAAAAAGGGGAGAGATGGGAAGAGAAGGGAAGGAAAAAGGAAAGGAAAAAGGAAAGGAAAAAGGAAAGGGAAAGGAAATACAGTCTTCACAAATATCTCAAAGAAACTACCATTTTCTTTCTATTATTCTCTTGGAAGAACTGCTCTGGAGTGACTAAGTTAAATAACACAAGCAAAAGATGATGATTCATGCTGCTTTTCCTGATAGTTTCTAGTGTTCAAAAGCCAGTATCACAGCTGCAGCTTTGAATAAATGCGTGGGGAAAGGAATAAAATTATAGTAGGTATGTTAGCGTAATGTTCCCAATGTGCAGCCTGTGTATGTGATTACCTAATATTCCTTACCAGCTGTTTCTTAACATTAGTCATAGTGATCTAAAACAACCACCCTCTCTTCATTTATCTCAGTAAACATTGTTCTTTTTTGAAGAGGTAAGCTGTTTAGGAACAAAAGTTGTTCCCTCCTCCCCTTCAGCTTTTTCGTCTGTATGTCGTAATTGTCTTGAATTGGAAACAGCTATAGCTGACCGTGTAAGTAATAAGCAGAAAGGAAATATTTAAACATGGTAATAGCTATATTTGAGTACCATTATGAATGTGTTTCCTAGTAGTGTCTAGAAAATGCAAGGCTCTGTTCTCATGCCAGGACAAAACTAAGATAAAAGGAGGAAATGTTTCAATTTTCTTGTTTAACACCACACTTCTGTTTTTCCAAATGGAATCAAGATACCCTCTGTAATTCAGTGTTTATCTTCTCATTTGAAGCTGCTTGTACTGTGCAAACATTTTGATTTTATTTCAAATGTGCTTTGTCATAATTCATAACCTGTTCATGCTAGCACTTTCATAAGTGTCTGTCCTACTTACTGATAGTGAGCAGTACTTTATTACTGCAGAACTCCCACGAAACTCAGTGGGACATATGTTTCCAAATACACAGGGACACATTCTGTGGAGACAAGTGCTGCTTGGGGTGAAGAGAATCTTCGCAAGGTCTGTATGAAGAGGAGATGACAGGAGTGCTTGTGCGACTGAGGAGAGGCAGCAAGTGGATCTCCTCACTCTGTGGCTTCAAGTACACTCTCTAGGCAGGGTGGTGACCTTCACTGACAAGGCAAGCTGCAAACCAAAACCTCTCTGTAGCTGAGACCACAAGACTTGTTCCTGTCTCCAGAAGAAGTCCAGAGTCAAGACATGAAATGATAATGGGTCATAAGCTGATCATAAGCAACCTGGGTTGGACCATGTGATCTCTAAGAGAGCTTCTTTGTTTTTGTATTACATCAGTATGACAGAGACTGCAATTCTGTCCAGCACTTAAAAGCAATTATTTCTCAATAGTTTGTCTAAGGAAAGACCATATTAGTCTATATTCTAGTATGTGTTTGGTACTGAAGGGAAAGCAGAAATTTCCTCCTGATCTTGAGCACAGAACTGATCGACAGGAATTCTTTCTTGTCAGCTGTCAGCAACAGGAAACCTTTGTGCTCCTCTGCAAAAATAGAGCATTCATGAAACGGAAATCAATTCGACCTGAAAAACTTTATGAATAAATATATAGAAGAGGCCATTTAAAACCCCAAACAAAAATAAACTCAAAGGACTAACCAATGTGGAGAAATAATCAAACTGGGCATATATGGAGGAAAACAAATACCCTATTTTCAAGTCTGAAAACTAGTACAGATATCAAGGAAGAGGGTAGAGAAGTGCTCATCTGGGTTTTGATTAAAGGTCAGTGAGGAGATGTCATTAACATGTAATGTGCAATGCACATACCTCTTCGTCAACATGTATCTGGTGCAAAATCAAAGTAGATTTCTGCAAAAAAACAAACCCCACATTTTTTTTCTTTTATCTTTCTGCTAGCCTACTCAAACTGTGTCTTCTTTTTCTGTTAGCACCACGTTACTGATCAAACTTATGGACAACATAGAAGACGAGTCTTCTAATCTCAGATTATGTTTTTTTTTTGGTTTGTTTTTTTTTTTTTTTTTTTTTTTTTAAGAAAAATCAACAGCTAAGAGAAATTCAAGTTTTTTTTTTTCAGTACTTGTTGCTATGTAGTTGATAGCCAAAGCTCTTTATTGAAAGCAGTGTTGAAAATGAAGACCCAGAAAAAGAAGTGTGCCAATTATAGACAGTAAAGAAGCCTTCAAAACTGGAACCCATTGATCAGTGCCACACATTCTGCCCTTAAAGTTGTTTAATATATGTAGAACACTGGCATGAGGCATGTACAGTCATTGTTTCTCTTTGTACTTCCTTTTATATGTTTGCTGCAGCATCAGAAAGAGATGTGTCAGCTGAAGCATATGTTGGGATACCTGACAGAGGAAAATTCCATAGATGGAATTCAAATGTGTTCAGGTCTTTTTGTGTAGGTAACCAGATGCTATTTAACAAAAAGATGCCACATAATTATTCACAGGGAAAATATTTGTAGTGAACACATAAGCAATGAAAGCATGCATTCTTGAATAGTTTGAAAACAATGGTGTAAATGCAATTTATTTCCAAGGAAGTTGAATTCAGCATACTGCCATACCAGCTCACACTCCTGCTGTTGCCTGTACTTTGTGCTTATGAAAAGTAACAGCTGCAACATCTGTTATCATCACAGCATATTTTCAGCACAGCATTAACACACATTTATACCATTTATATGGTCTTTCTCTTATCACCCCTTCATCTGAGACTACTGCCCATTCTTCAATATAAACATGCTGTGCTTATATAACCCGAGCCTCCAGAAGCTGAAAGACATTAGCAATATATCTGGATCTATTGCCAAATCCCTCTTGACTGGGAGCATACAGAAAACTCTGGCTGGGAAAACCTCAGCAATTAAAAGCATTCAGGGTTCTTGAAAATTAGTACTTCATTTTAGTTTATCTGATTCAACAAGGATGTCCCCTGAAGTCAACATGTTAATATTTCTGGGGTGTCAGCAAAGACAGCAACCGATCTCCTGGATTTCCACAAAGCATGTTTTCTTCTTCTTAAACCAGTTGAATCAAACAAGGGATTTAAAATCTTCTTCATTTTCACTGGTTTGTTCTTTTTTTTAAAGCTTGGTACTTATGAGGAAGGAACAGTAATCAACCAGCTAACAAGTAACTCATACACTCATACACTCATACACTCAAATTTCATGGTTCTTTCACATTGCTCTCAATATTTATAAATCTGCTGTGAAATTCACCTCTAATCTTAGTAGGGCCTTGTCTACTAGATAGATGAAGAAATAGCAAGTGTTTGTCATCAGGCTGTTACAGATGAGGAGAAGCGAATCTGATGACATATCTGTGGTCTCCTTTTTCACTTTCTCTCATTCAGTTTGTGGGTGTTTGGTTTTCACTCAAAGCCTGACAGTTTGATTCATGAGTTATTTGAGCTGACCAGTGCTGTGTAGTATCAACCTCCACGCAACACACAGGGTCACACCTGCACATTTAGCTAGCTAGGTCGATGTTGCTCCACATATCCTGCTTTACCACTCAAACATAACAAGAGTTCATGATCAATACGAGCATAACACAGTTAGAAACCATTCCTGAATGAAAGCCCCAACATTCAATGATCTATGACAAACTGCTGATGTCTCAGGTGATTGCTTCCCTCCATAAACTCTGATAGAGTTTAATTTTAGATTGTCATTGACAGTATTGACCACCACTGATAGTCATCTAAGATTGCTGTCCATGTTCACCCTGTCCAGGTAAAACAGCCAATTAAGAAACTCATATGTTTCTTCCTTATATCATCTGAAGAGGGTGTAGTTGAAACGTTTGTACTGTGGGACTGTTCGAAATTGTGTTAGTGTTCAACTTGGGTCACTGGTGTTACGTGTGATCTGTCTTGTTATAAATAAGCATAGTATAATCTTCTCAGAATAATATACTCAGAACCTCATATTAAAATAGATCTTGTTTTTACACTAATCTACACTATTAATATCTGCAAAACCCCTATGACTTTGGTAGTAATTTTCTGAATGAGAGAATAACAGACTGTTAATAATATACTTCAACCTGTATATCACTGCAAGCTGTTTACTCATTTGTTACTAATTGGTGGCTTGCTACTAAACAATATTGTGTCAGGCATGGTGCATCTAGAGAAAGCTCTAACATAAAAACCTTATAGAAATCATATTTCAGGGAAATCAGGGGTGCATACAGTTACAGCTCCTTTCCTATTCAGTATCTGGAAGTATGTTGTTCTCATCATCCCAGGCTTAGATTTTTCACCATAATCTCATGTACCGCAGCAATTTCTCAAAGTCACAGTTTACATTTCATTTAATAATGAAATGAAAGGTAAATAAGGACATGAAGCTTTCTATACTTACAGATCAGGATGGAAGTTTTTGCTTGCACTCATTGCTATGTACATTTCTGAACTGATCATGCTACTGTAAGAGCAAAAGCTCTTTCCTGAAGAGTTAGATAAACAGCTGTCCTTGTTTCCAGAATGCGTGAGGCTTAAGGGGAGAAGAGACAGTCATGGGTTCAAGCAACATTTTAAACTGGCAATAAAAATCAATAGAAATTATTGAGTGATTTTAACAAATTTTGGATACACTGTTTCCATGTAATAAAATAATATGCTGGGAGGGAAAGGCAATAGAGCTAACCCGAGGCCTTTGATAACATGGCCACCCATTCAGATAAGGGAAAGGTGAAAGGCTTCTTGGAAACTATTCATTGGGTGGGAAAACTTGCCTTTGCTTCCTATGCCACAAGGAACCATTGTGCTACTTGAGAAATTACAGTCAAAATGAAACAGAGTGAAGCTGTTCACTGTCTGGGGGGGTGTCACATGTGGCGTCAGGCCAGAGCATGTGCACATTGCTTCCCTGCCATGTGTCCCAGTGTGCATGTGAAATCTCAGCCAGGTTTCTGCAGTGCCTCCAGTGGATGGTAAACTTGTTTAAACTCAATGTTCACCCTTCTGTCTGCATTCAAGTTACAATTAATAGCATGAATTATTGTTTAATCTTCTAAAGGATTTTTTATCATTTTACAGAATGACTGCCATGTGAAATACAGACAATAAAATATTGATGGTGTCCATGCAGTAGCTGGGAACAGCACTCCTTTAGCTCAAGAAGTTGCAGGATGAAATTCGGTGCCTAGTGTTATACAAAGAGATCAGAACACATGGGCCCTGTGGCCTGAATAACCTATGAAACACCTCAATAAACGTAGCACCTTTTATACTAAAAAGACAAATCTCAAATGCAGACATTGAATTTTTTTTTCTTTGTTTGATAGCATACAAGAATAAAGAAATGAGAACAAGGATGACAAAAGTAATGACACTTTGAAAGTAGAACATATAAGAACAAGAGACAATAAAAAGTTATGAGAACATATTAATCAAACACAGTCTCACCATCTGTTGACTCCATATATATACCCCATCCTACTACTCCATATGCTACTTGAAGATAAATACATATAATGATGGATAACAAGCAAAAAATAGCACACAAAAGGTCTAACGTACACATAGTAAATAAGCATATGGCATAATGACCCCATTTTGGTGTATCTGTGTGACCTCCCAAAATACACAAGCAAAGAAAGGAGCTGATCAGCGATTGAGCAAATGTGGCATATATAATATATATTAGGAGAGATATAATAACTTCAGTCATTGAAGACTCAAGAAGCATCATCCATAGAAGAAGGCTAAACCGAACAAACAGTCTAGGAACATTAAATAATGGGATGTAATTCCAACACAGAGCTCTGCCCAATTTCTGTCACTTCTCTTCCATCATCCTCTCTCTCCCTTCCATACACATCCAAATATGAGTGACTTTCTCTGATAACAAGTCCTATTTTGCTCTGTCAGTGGGTGTCTTCAGTGATGGAATCTCACATTTAAGGAAATAGAAATCTTTGAAGGTACTTTTTTGTGGACTGTGGAGCAGAGGAGAGAGGTGAAGAGTCTGTGCTTCCTCTTTTCCTGATGGCTGTTCCCTGTGCAAGGTAGAACATCCCTCAGCTAAGAGCAGGGTCCTCTTGCATCACAGAACAAGGCTGGCTTGTGTAGGACAAGTGGAAGTGATATTGCTCTGAAGGTGCTTGGTGTTTCAGAGGAGCTGGTAACTCTCATTTTTATTTCTCTCCTCTTGCTTCTCCAGCCTGCCAAGTTCTGGGTAGGAATGAAGTTCATTCAACTCTCTGCAACATGGTGGTTAGCTTTGCATCCAAGTTCTGTATTATCTTTGCAGTCCCTTCCAGAAAAGTAGGAATTTTTCCACCTGCAAACTCTGGGCACCAAGTAGGGGCATCTTCGGCATTTCATTCTGGTTGGAGAAGCTGGATTGACAAACACCCCATGGTCTTTTTCAGATGTTACTTTTGTGTCCTCTAGTCCCATCACTGCTTGTTTGGACAAATATGTAGTCCCACAGTGTTTCATAATTTATTGCATGTGTAATTAATGGATGGATAGGCTGTTTAACACTGTCTATATTTCCCTCTCAAATATGTAGAACCAAGGATAGAATTTGTCTTGTTATAAGTGGTAGCAGTTCCTAAATGAATATTCATTTGAGGATCACCTCGCACACCAAGGAACTGATGCAGATCTGATAGCAGCAATCAGTTCCCAGTTCACAATAGCCTTTCTGGTTTGTAAGGAAGCAGGAGGCAGGAGGCAGGAGGCAGCCTGGTGTGCAAATCTCACTGGTAGAGAGGGACTTCCCTTCTTTTGCACCCTCTTTCCTTCACTTTGGTTTGTGGGCTTCCATGTCATGCAGAAGAGATGAGCCTTTGGCCATTGGTTACTGTGGTTTCCATGGCAGCTGCCAAGATTGTTTTGGAAGGCAGTTGACTCTGGCTGGGAGCTTTGATCTTTATTTTTTAATGAGTTGTGCTCAGTGTCCAACTATTTTTATATTTCTGCTCCTACAACCCAGAGGTTTCCCTGTGCTTTTTTAGTGGGAATATTTTCAACCCAGCAATGAAGTTATGCCTGTGCCTGAAGGAAAGCCACTGAGAACTGCTAATTTAGTGGCTGTGCTGTAGGGTTGCTGTCTTGGTGTTGCTGTGAGCCGTGTGTCAAGGGACAGACCATTCTCCATTCACTTGCTTGCTCCTGTGCAAATGATAAACCTGGTGTGTGCTTAGTTTCTTCTTCTGGAATGTGGAAGAAGAAAAGTCCTGCTGTAGTGATCTACCTATCTCTGTGAGTAGATCCAACATTTAGAGCAAGTGAAGTTGCTACCCTTTTACAGAAGAAGGGAGGGGATTAAATCTGGTTCACTTCCTAACTACTTTTGTGATTAAAAACAGAGAGCTCTTGTTAAGCTCTGTTTACTGTTCTTAGTTATGTTTTCTTTTCTTGCAGCTATGTGATCCTCATGGATACTTATGGTTGCAGATTCTCTCTTTATCACTTCTGTTGTCAGAGCAGTAATATGTGTTCTGCCACACAAAATTTTGAGGTGTCTGTCTTTTTGTGGCAGAACAGTGAGCTACGAGAATTTTATGAGGGAGTTTCTTAAGAGAATTTTCTATTTGTTGACCACACGTAACAGATGAAAGATCCAATAAAAGCTTTCATTTCTCTCTGGAAAAGTGACCTTTTTTATGGTTGAGTGCTTGGCTGCCTTCACAGACAACTCTGCCTTTGCCTCAGACCGGGTTTGGGTGGCTTCTATTTGGTGTGCTAGCTGTAGAGTCTGACAGACACTGGCATTAGCAGGGTTGGGGAGAAGGATTTCAGTATGGAGAAAGAAAAAACACCCACAAGAAATCCTTTGACATTGTGTACTATAGCCATTGTGTACTATTACTATTCCAAAAGGCACCTATTGTTACTCACATAGCCTCAAGAAAATAAGACTGACTTTTCCCCTGTGATATTTTTATTTTACTTTGCTATGTTTTTAACAAAAAAAGAGTCCATACCTGGCATCTGAGCTGCCCATAATGTGCCAGCACAGGGTACACATTATTGATGGTTTTTCTACATGAGGAGATGCACTCAGACCTAGGCTGTGCAAAACTAAAGAGTGTAAATGCATATCCTTATCACCTCTCTTAAGGTCCACAGTCCAGTCTTTCCCCCACCAATACCTGACCTGAATGTCTGACTGAACCTCGGGTTTTCAGAAAAGAATCCTTTTATAACACTAGTATGTATAGTGTGTAGCACAATGGCCTACTTCTCCTGTTAGACTTTTAGATTCCGAGTAGAGTCTCGGAATTTACTTACACAATAAGTAAACATCCCGTGATTATAAGCGAAATTTTTTCAAATGGATCTGATGTGACGTTTATTAACCAAAACCTTTGAATGACAGAAGAAGCTGGCATCACTTCCCGATTCCTTTTCAGTTAGGAAATGTCTGTGGTCAGAGCATTTTCATCTGCCATCAACCCAAGATTCTAGATTAAGAGAAGTGGCTAAAATGGATTTTTATAGATTCAGCGCAAATGCCGCTACTTTGAGGAAGTGAATTTCTGCTACAAGGTGCACTTGCTGTTTGCTATCCAGGTTTCCTGATCTAAATGATTTACTGTTTACTGCCTCCTGAAAGCTGAGAAATCTCATTCTTACAATGAAAACTCCTGGGGAGATGCACTCATTTGTAGAGTGCTTCAGTGCTTCAGATGAACTATATGAGTGTGTATATAATAGTAACAATGACAGACCTCCTTGGCTGATTTTTTTCCAATGTACACTTGTGTATTTTTATAATTTTTTTTTATTTGGGGGCGTAGTATCTGGGGATTGGAACTTCCAGTTCAAAAAGGGAGCAGTAATTCTTTCCTTTGTTTGACCGGCGTTTATCAGAATGGTGCTTATTTAACCTTGTGGGTGTTGTTGTATGATACCACTTTTCTGTCTGACAGGCTCGGGAGATTTCCTCCTCAACCACTTATGACTTAGCTGTGCAAATGAAAAAGGGAACTTCGTTTACTTCAGGGAACAACTTGCTTCTAGTCTGATAAGATTTGGTGTCTTTTCACCTCTAAGTTTACCCAGAGTTCCCAGAGATTAACAGTGAGGGTAAACTGAGTTTAGATGAGCTGTGTTTTTAATCCTACCATTAAAAAAGTAATACTGAACAGTTTAGGTGTTTTGTTTGTTTGTTTGTTTCTGTTTGTTTAGCTTTTTTGATTTGGATTTTTGTTTGTTTTGTTTTGTTTGTTTTACAAGTCATCTAGCAATCAAGGAAAATTTTGATATGAAGTGGAAATATTTCAGGCCTGGGACCTGTCCTACAGTGTACTTTCCCCCTTCCTCCATTCCTTTTCCTCCTTCAATAGCTTCTTAGACAAGCAAAGGTTTGAGGTCCTAAAGAGGTGTTCCCTACAGAAATAATGAGGCTACATGCAACAGAACAAGGTTATATGTGCTTTTATTGAGACGTTGACTTTGGTCACCTGGTCTCCTTCTGGACACCAGAATGTCAAAAAGAAGAACCTTTTAAAAGCCTCAGCCATGAGAAAAGCTTCATCTGCATCTCTTGCCTAATTGGATTCCAAAATGTGACACAGAAAATGTGACTCTGGGTTGATGGAAAGGCATCATAGCCTAATTCTCTCACGAGACCCAGTCTCAGCTGAAGATTTTGCCTTTACTATCTCCATGCCTGTTCTCTTCTCCCAGTCCAGATGAGGAGGAATTACTTTTCCAGCCTTTGAGAACAAGGAGTAGAAATGAAGAAAGAATATGCCCACAAGGGACCTGAAGAGAGAAGCTTGTTGCCTTATCTTCACCTTGGCTGCTGTCTGGTACTGTGCTTTGAATGACTCCCTTGGGCTTCTGAGGGAAGCCTTGTGCTAGAGTCTGTGCTGCTGGTGCTCTGCACGGCTCTGTTGTGGGATAATGATTACATGAGAGGTGCTCTGCACGGCTCTGTTGTGGGATAATGACTTACATGAGAGGTGTAAGAGCTCTGCTATGGGGATGCCTTGGACCACACAGTATCCCTGGGACACAGACCACATCTGTTCTTCTTTAAAAGATCTTGCATGTTTGTTGGAGTTCTGTTGAAAAGTTGAATAACTCCATCTCTACTTGGTGCTCTATGTAGAGAAGAAGCATTAAGTGTCAGCTAAAGGACAGCAATGAACTGTCCAATTTTGAGACCATATGTGACAGATAATTTCCTCTCCAGGCAGATCAGGAGCACGCATCAGCTGTGCTGTGTAATATGCTGGGCCTATATATAGGTGCTATAGAAAGATATTCTTGCCTCTTCACTTCAAGAAGGCTGCAGGTTAAGCCCAAATTTCTGTTAACAGAAACCACATATTGTGTAATCTATAACCTCAGAAAACCCTCTGGAGTATTTGCTGTGAGCTCAGGCTATCTTTTATTTCAATGAAGTTTCAGTGCATAACTCTTATAGCAAAGTACAAGTCTGGGAGTTACTGGCACTCTGTGGAAACACATAATAGTCACCAAAAATTTTGTGGTGCCCTTCTTGAATTCTTAGTCAGTGGGATCATGCCCATGATCTGCAGTTCGTGTTAGAACATTTTCAGAAAGGGGTACTACACACAATAATCTGTTTTCTGTCATGGTTTAAGTCCTTGTTTACGAGTCCATGTTTCATAAGCAACTTGAAAACCTGGATCTCTCAGAGGGTTTCACCCTTATACACAAAAATTGCAACACTTGTTTGAAAGTGATGGCACGTGACAGTCTTTTCTGGACAAGGACAGGGTTTCAATTTTCCCTGATTTGTGATATAAACAAAGGGCAAGTGGATTTGGAATGTGCGTTTTGAATGGATCAGTCAAAGAGTAGAGATGGCTGCTCTTTCTGTCACATTTTCTTAGCTTTTGCAAGTTTCCTACAGTAGAGGAGGCAGGGCTTCTGCTGAGGCAGGCACTGCTAGCTCCACTAATGAATGGAAAGTGATGTCTGACCATGTGATAGGAGAACAGCACTTTCCATGTTTGTCTGATTATCGAAGAGCTGGAATCAGCATTGACGAAGATAATGTGATGTCACTCTTTAATCTGGCAAGCCTGCAAAACCACTTCCTCCTTGTGTAGGCTGGAGGTCTCATGATTGCCATTTCGCTCTAAAGCATTCATTGAAAGTGATGTAAGACAGAACAGCTTTGACTCTCTCCTGTTTTTTAAATGAATGAATGCTATTGTGAAATTCCTTGCAGCTATATTGGGAAATGCATTGGTTTTTCAACAGAATATAGTTATTACCAAACAAAAAGGAAAAAAACCTGAAAATATTAGCTTCTTCAAAAAGTTTAGATTTCTTTTTGAGCTTTAGCTTTGATTTAATTTACTATAGATAAATAGGCAAGCCATCAAGTTAAAATTCTTGTTCTGAAACACCAGAGCCTGGATATTGCTAGGATTTAAAGAAGCTGGTAATCATAAAGATGTGGGAGAGGTGGGTATTTTATACCATGAGGATTCTGTCTGTAACTTTATCTTATTATAGTATTTATAGGTCCCCTGGAATAGAACACTTTGAGATTCACATTTATTGAGATTTCTAGATGGAAGACCTTGCAGGAGATTACTCCTGTCAGGGTTTTGTACAGCTGTGACTCATGAAGTGGGGTACGTGCTTTTGCAAGAAGTAGTCACAGGCTACTGCTGATAGTCAGGGGTCAGCTAGGGATGACTGTGAGGTTTCTTAAGTCCATGCACAATGCCACAACTGTTGTTGAATGAAAACTGCTACTGTAGTATATATGCATTATAATGTGTATATATAATTAATATTTTCACGTGCATTTTACTCCTAGTGGAATGCACTCATAACAGGAGCTGGCAGAAAATCTTCTAACTGTCCTCTCATGCTGTTCTCATTCTCCAGTCCTACTCTGTCTCCTGCCAGTGAGGGTTGTGGACCCCTTAGCTAGGATGGCAGCTTCTGCCAGTAACTTCACCATAACATATAGAAAATGAAACTGATTTTTTGGGAGCCTTTGGAACAGTATGCACTGCAAATATTAATTTCTGTTTCCTTATTAAAATAGCTTATTTTGCTAATTAGGATGAAAGTGTAAAGCAAAACAATTAATGTAAATCCTGAAATTTTGTTTGGAGAATAGATAAAAAGGATGGGAAAACCTCCAAACTATTTTTCTCAACATGTGTTTGCACTAGATCCTTAAAAGACCACTAAAGCAAATGTTGGTTGCTGTTTGAACCAAATGATGAAATAAAAGATGCCATAGTTGTAGATAACCTAATAAATGAATTAATTTTTCTATTAATGTATTTTTAGGAATGTAGTTTGAAATTGTAATTTACATTTTTCAGGATCTTCTGGCACATCATATTGTAAAACAAAGAATGCATTGTCTCTTTAAAAGATAGCTGAAAAATATGAAATCTGTAAAGGTCAGTTATTTTAGGGCATTATCCTATGGAGGAAAGAAGTATGATAGCTACTTATATGATAGATACTTAATAGCTGGACTAGATGATCCTTGTGGTCTCTTCCAAGTAATTTCATTCTGTGACTCTATGATACTTTTGCTGAAGAAAGCAGGGGAATTGAAGCAGAAGAATTATATCCTGGTTAATAAGAGTATAACCTAATCTTTATTTTTCATTTGCTTAGATTGCTGAACTAAAAAAAATATCAATTATTGGCATAGCCCTGTTCAATTCAGGCTTCCGTGAAAGCAGGCAGCAAGAGGTTCTAGAGCTGCATGCATGTCGCAGCTGTTAAGGAATAGGACAATTCCTCTTAAAATTAATCTTTATTATATGTGACATGAAACACAAGCATGCCTGCACACGCACTGGGAAAGAATGTGACACGGAGTGTGATGGCAAGGTATGCTGGGTGCAAACACAGAGCTGGAGGGCACAGCCAAGCCCTGTGCGGTCACATTGCGTGCGCTGCTCTTACTCTGCCGGGGCTCGACACTGGCTGAAGGGCACTTGGGGGGACACACTGGTTAGAGGAGTGGACAGTGACAAGGTGTTCTCCTGATGGCTCAGGGTGAAAAGGAAAACACAGGCACGTCTAGAAGGCAAGGATTTATAGCAGTGGTTTGTTTTGAAGCTTCACCCTGTGTTCAGAGAGACTGCCCATCAATTTCATAATCTTCAAAGTCACTGGCTTCTGTGACACCGTGATGAACCTGAGACTTGCTTTTCTTAAAGAAAACTGAGGAGTCTGAGAAGTGTGTAAATTCTGTTATTCAAATTCCTGGCCAACACCTGTCAGATATTTAAATTTGGATCCTTTCCCTGTCTTTAGTGTCACCAGTGGCACAACTGAAAGTGCCAACAGAAACAACTTTTGAACCCCAGCCCAAGCCATTACTTGGCAATTCATCTTGTGGAGTTATGCAAGGTCTGTGATGCTGAACACCTCCTGGCACATTCCTGAGGTACTGCTGATGATGCCCTTGAGAAAAGCTTGTTCTTTCATCAAGTTGGTGCTAAAATCACAGCAACAGAATGTATGTTCAGGACATTTCAGGATGGATGTATCAGGGCCCAGGAGGAGTGGTGTGCTGCACTGTGCCTGGCTGATGCAGAGAAGCAGGAGCAGCCCAGGCAGCTTTTCACTAAATAACACGTGTAAAGGCTTTCTTGACTTCGTATATAGTACTGTGATTGTAAGACAGAAGTATACCTTGGGAGGTAGGATAGCTATAAAATTATGCTCTTAAAGGTCTAAAAGCATTAAACAAAGGTAATGTAATGCCCTTTTTCAAAGTTTCTCTGATGGCACAGCTTTCTTTTGCCATTCATGCGTTGTTCAGCTTCTGGCAAAGTGCCTTTTTAAAAGATACCTGTGTACCATGGAGACTCATAAAATTAGGGATCCACACACAAATATTGGTTGTTGTCTTTCTAAACAGCTGAACAACCTCTTCATCTATGCCCTTCACTGATTATTTCTGAGTGGTTTCTCAGTCCTTGAAACTTCTAGCTCTGGACACACAAACCAGGCAAATTTTTAACTGCACAAAATGTGAGATGCCCATATATGACCAAATGAATTCATCTGGAGAAGATCATAGAAACCAATCTTTGTAAGCACAAAGGGAAATCTATCTTCCTCACTCTTTGAAAGATCTGAAGAATCAGTTCAGACCATGTAAGAACTCTAAAATCAGCATGTGAGGGAGTTTCAGGTGCACTTGCCGGGCTCTTATTTTCTTTTTTCTCTCCCATCCCCACAGCAATGACAGCACCACTGAGTGGACCATTGAAAACTAAGCAGCAAGATGCACTGTGTGAGGAGGTCCTCCCACTGACCATAGCTACAAGTCTAGCAGTTTGGCAGTTTCTGCAGGAGAGTCTGCTCCCATCCTGTCTGTGGAAGTCTTTAAATTCCTTATTTTGTGCTGTTGTAACTGCAGGGAAATTTCCCCTCAACATGTTGGAAATAGAAAGAGCTTTGCAATTGGCCAGTGATCAAAATTGATTTATATATCTGTTCTTGTCCCCCCACCTCATCCCTCTATGACCTTCACTACCATGGGATGCATCAGAATATCTTGTATTTAAAACTATTGTTTTGTATCTCTTTTTATATTTCTAAACCAGTTCACTGTGATGCTGTAGTTAAAGTTTAGTGTCACTCTGGAGCTGTAGAGGAAGAAGGCTGAGAATGTGGATGCTTTGGGATCTGCTCTTCTAGCACATGTCTGAATGACTCACTAAGGCTAATTTTAAATGCTGGTGGCGTACCCTGTCATGTTGGCTTATTTTAGCATTATTCTTTAACCCTGAACCTGGGGCCAGTTTTACAACTGGCCTGGTCTATGTCCTGCTGTAGTCTGATGGTTGGTGTTAAAAGTTCACATCACTGTGCTCTGCACCAGTTGTTTTGCTGCAAAGTCCTCTAATAAAAGTCTTGAGAGTCCAAGATAATACCAAAGCTCAAAGTGAGGTCAGATGATGAGCTTGGGCATACCAGTATTGTGGTTGACAGAGTTATGTTGATTTTTACAAGGGAACAGAATATCCAACACTGGGAGTAATAGATGTATTAATTCTTGACCTTGCCACTTGTTGTGCTCATCTTCTTTCAGAGAAATCTGAAAGGTCCCTGCCCTACAACAGTTCACAGTTTTGATCTGTTTTTAGGAAAGCCATTACAGAACGCTGCTTCTTTCCAAATTTTTTTTCTTTATCTCTTTTCTAGGTTTCTCTTAGGGCTTCTGTATGGTGCTTGTCTTGCAAACATTAATGGAATAATCTTGGCAATTTCCTGTGAGAAGACTTCAGCAGATATTTATATATCTGTCACAGAAGTCTGATTCTTTGAGTCATTGGAATTATTCTGGATTCTTTTGTTGATTGAGAGAGCAGAATTGTTTTAATGTTTAGTATATATCCCAAAGCAGACATTTTTGCATTTCTACAGGAACAAGAATGCAGAGGGACATACTGTCTTGTGACACAGGAAGCCAGTGGAAACACACAATTTGTAGCCAGATCTCTGTTCTGCCCTAGGACCTTTCTCCTGGCTTTCTAATACCTTGTGTCTGAAGGCCAGATGTCAGGACTTTAAGAAATGGAAAGCTGTCATGATTTATTATTATAGAACATATTTGATGAGCTGACTGACCACTGTTTCCTTCAGTCCAGGAGTGGTCATTGTCTTCTACTGTCATCTGTCAGATGTCACTTATAGTAGCTTGACTTGCAGGACAGGGAAAGTGAGCTACAAGGCTTTCCTAAGGAGAAATGAGCTGAGAGCCTGCATAGCGCTACTCTTCCAGACACTGCCTGGTTTTAACTTGCAGTGGGGAGTGAAGTCTGTCCTGTCTGGCATCTGTCACTGACTGGGGTCTGTGCTCTGTAGCAGGGATATTGAGTATGAGAACAGTGTCTCCTTAGGAAGTATTGGGGGACACTGCCATCTACTGTCTCCCTTACCTGAAATGACAGTTTGGTTATCAACTTTAGAGAAGTGTTTCCTCTCCTGCTGCCACAATTTTTTTTTAAATAGCTATTTTCAATTTTTTGAGTTTACTTCTTGCATATCTCTCCTAAATGTGGAGGGATCCTTTTTGAGGTGCAGTAGAGAGAACATGAAACTGGGATTCAGAGAGAAGAGCTTCTATTTCTATCTCCACCACTTGGCATATTGGAAGACCTTAGGCAAGTTCCTCTGCCCCTATTTTCATCCTGCCGAGATGAATGATGCTGATCGGTCCTATAAACTGCATTAGTGTTTTAGCAGCAGGTCACTGTCATTAATACTCTTTTTAATACTTATAGATTTGGACTAGTCCAGAGGAGGAGTAACTCTAGTCTGGGAAATCCATGCACAGGTGTGAAGGAAGTCATTGCCACAATAATTTCTTTTTGAGAAAAGTAGCCAGCATGTTCTCTTTCTTTCTCCCGGTGATGAGGACTATAGCATGACGTGTTATCACCCTTTCTTATCCCTTCATTGGTCTCTGTACCTTTCCCTTGAACAGGGCATAGACAGAATCTCCATCCTCATCCATCCAGTGGGACCAGCATATGTACAGCAGTTGAGGGGAGCACGTGGTTCCACAATCACGATATCAAAAAGTGTTTGCAAGACAGCACAGCCACCCCAATGGCCTTAGATTAGTCATACTGCTCAGTACAAAACCGATACAAAGAATGCTGGGTTCAGTTCTAATTTTTTATTCATAATTAATTCATAATTAACAGCAACAAACGGCACTGCTGTCCCACTCATTTAATGCCTTCAATATTGAAGGCTCTGAATCAAATTTTTAATGTGTTTGTCTCAAAATACGCTTGTGTGGAACAACTATAACTCAACATTGTGCTCATCTTGTGGAATTTATTATCTTGTGTAGTAAAGCTAGGTATTCATGATAAGGAATAAATAAAATTGTAACTCCTTGTAGAGGGTTTAGTAATTTTGGTGGGTTTAACTTCTGGACAATAGTTATCACTGGGCAGTAAATTTCTTAGATCAAGTCCCAGGCACTAAAAGGCAGAAAAACTGAGAGCAAGCATTCCAAGACATTCTCTTCTATTCTTCCTCCACAGGCACATGCAGCTGGTGAGAGCTAGGTGCTTTGCTCTTCCCTGCTGGTCAAGCCAGATTTGCAAACCTGAGTGTTTAGAGGCAGTCAGTGCTACAAGGATACTCTGGGCATGTGCCATTGTCTGACAAAGTCTTCACCTGGCTGGGAATTAACTTTCATACCTCATCTATAGCAAATGATAGGTACAAACCACCAGGTCACAAGGTTTTCCTGGTGCTCAGATAGAAATTATGTATTTCATTGTGTCCATTGCTCTTGTCCCATCCCTGGGCTATAGTGACATCTATCTGGCTCCCTCATCGTTCTTCTGATCAGATATTTACATCTTTGATAAGATCCCCCCTGAGCCTACTCTTTGGGCTTAATAGTCCCAGCTGTCTCAGCTTTTCTTCAGTCCCATAACACCTTTTCTACTTTTTTCTGGACTTGCTATTGTAAGTCTGTATTTTTCTGTACTGGGAAGTCCAGAGCTGGATGCAGTTGTCCAGACATAGCCTCATCAGTGCTGAGCAGAGAGGAAGGATCATCTTCCTCTTCCCATTCCTAATGCAGATGATTGTGTCATACAGTCCTGGGAGAGACCCCTCCAGATGACTGTGACAAGTATTTGTGGTTGAGTGCCATTGTACTGGACATGTTTGCTTGAATCCTTGTGTTTGGAAAAGGCAACCATGAAATCTCTTACCTTGACAATTGTGATACAATTCCTCTCTGGCTATCGCTTTTCCATGGACAAGGTTTCTTAGAATTTCAAGACAAAATTCTCATTTTTCTCATTTCTCACTTTTTCTCATCTGTCTAACCCACCTGGCTGTTTGAAGATTACATTTGTATTTTCAGATGTATTATGGAAGAAGCAGACAAGTGATAAGAACTGTGAGGGTTCTGAATCCAATTATTTTTTCAGTGTGAAAAGCATGGAAGATTTATAGAACTAGAAAAACATAATGTCCTGCATATATATCTGTTTCCTTGTCAGATTATAACATCTTAATGAATCCTATAGACCATCCAGAATACTATTTTTTTGCATCTCAGAGCTTCTCCTCAAACTATAGTGTCTCTTTCTCACCTTCCCATCCTCTCCTTGTCTGTCCCTTCTCTTCTTTGTCTTCTGTAGGCAACTTATTCTTCTGACCATGATTAGCCTAGAGATCAGTCCCATATGCTCCTTTTGTTGCTCTTGCTTGCTCTTTCCTTAGTTTCTAATGCCTTAATTCTTTCTGTGGTTTTTCTGTGGTTCTAGAACTAAAAATCTCAAGGGAGTTAAAAAAAAATTCACTTAAAGACACCCTGTCTTTCTGCATATGCTAGTGAACGGTGTGTCTCCTAGAAAAAGATTTGTAGCTATGACTCTCCCATCTCCTTAGCCCAGACCATGAAAATCACTTGTACAGCTGTCTTCTAACCATGAGCACCACTTTCTGCGTACCACGATTTACCGTCTGTCTTCACAGAACTACTCCTGTGACCTTTGTTTCATCTCTGGTGTGATACAGTGCATCAAAAAAGAGTTTATGTAGAAGCTAATAACTGATGATCAGATAGATGAAATCAAATTGTGGTCTCAAAAAACAGTGAAATTATTATGGCTGACCTGTAGAGAGTGCAAGGGGGAAAAGGGACAGATTTTATCTATGATAGATTAAGACATGTCTGTGGACACCAGTAAAGTAATTTTCAACCTCTGTCAGTAAATACTGTTTTTCTGTTTATTGCATCTTTAAGGAGAATGTTACCTGAAGATAAAACATGAGGCAGCTTTACTTATAGGAGATGAAACCTTTCATTTTCTGTTAAGACTGCAGAATTTATAATAAATAAAATGGTAGGTGACATTTTTTTGCTGGGTAGAGCCACATTTGGGATTAAAAGCAGATGAGTAGAATTCAGTTACTGAACTGGGCAATTGTGATAACATCTTGAGGGTCTTCCTGTATCTTGTGGAATTATCGATACAGCCAGGGAAGAAACGGTCTCTTAAATGTTCTCTCTTAAACCTGCAGCTGTAAAACAGACCTGACTCCCTGGAAGCTTCCTTGTTTTGGTGACATAAGGTTAGATCTCCAAGTGTTGACCCAATAGTAACAACTACTGAGAGTATTTTATAGGCTCCAGACCATCTTAAGCTGGTTGGTTTTTAGTCAGATTAAGTCTCTTACTACACTTACAAAAGAACTATGAAGTATTACAAAACTGAACTGTGCAGCAAACTGGAAAACACTTGATAGCATACATAATAAATCCTGTGATGTTTCCATCACTCTGCAAGATTATTTGAATAATTACTCCTCTCATCCCTTGAAGTGGTTTGCGGCACGTACTGCTGTGATGTAGGAAGTTGTTTAACCAATGAGCTGGTTATATCCTCAGGCATTTGAGTCTGAATGAACAGAGGGCAAAATCCTCTCTGTTGAGTCCAGATAATCCACCCAAGTAAAGGGCCTCAGCTGTGGAGCATGACGTATCCTGATCATGAGGACTCTGGCACAGCAGAGTTAAGAGAGGCTATGTTTGGTTCAGTGGAGTATCATTCAGCACAAAGTGAGAAAGTGAAGTATCACTCATAAGGCACCAAGAAAGGATTGTGCATAATGCAACTTGGACAATGAGGCACAAGGCAAAAGAGGAAGATACCATTAAGAATAAGCCAGTCAGCTTGCAAAAGAAAAAGATCAATAAAGCCTGAGGCATGGTGGAGACATAATACAGAAGACAATACTGGTCCTCAGAGCAGTTAGCACAGATGCATGGGCAAATATTAGCAATTTCTGCATACCCTTACTCATGGTAGCCCATGCAAATATTGTCCAATTTGCTTTTAATGGAGGATGTCCTACTGTTCAGTGCAACATTTCACAGTTTAGTATAGATAAATCTCCTCCCTTTCTGTCTTAGAGGTAGGCAGACCTATTGATTTGGAAAGTGCAGCCACTGAAGACTGAAATTTGTTTCCACTGTAGAGTTTGCAAGATACGTGGATCATGCTGGCAATCAGGATCTGTCTTTTTTTGTCCCCTAAGTATGAATCCTTTTCCAAAATTGCTTGTCACTGATGATTCAGGACAAAGAGAATGAACTTATTAATGCTTTTCAAGCAAAAACCTAAGTAGTTGCAATGTAACTACAGTCACCTGGATGTAAAGAGTGACTCTTTATCACAGTGTTTTGCTCTGCAAATAAATATCCACTATGCTGACATTTTTATAATATAGCAAGCAGTCATCCAGAAATACTGAGTGCTCACTAGTGAAAAGCTCTGTAACTGCTTCTGCTGGGAGTTGCCATGTTTTAGTGCAAGGACTCTCAAGGTTAATCTTGGCATAGCCATAATAACAACTGTGTGTTTTAAACCCAGTCCCAGAGTTGTTTGTTGCCTGCTTTTTCATAAAAAACCAAGTTCCATAGCCAAGAAACCAACATGTCTTGGAATTTACACAGCTTTCTGTAGACAGCAGCCCTGCTCCTTCCTACGACAGTTGGGCTCTTGTTGTTGAAGGTAAAGCTTGGTGTCTGTGCCTTCAGCTCAGCTGTGAAGAGCAGTTAACCATCATCGCATTTCCCCTTTTCTTTGCCTTCAGATACAGGCGGAATGCTCCTCACATTGACACAGATCATAGAGTCTCTGTCAGAACTGATAAGCTCAGCATCCAAACCCCTCCTGAGCCATAAAGAATGACATACAAGCCTGTTGGTCCTGTTGGCTGATCTCTAAGAATAGCTGCACCAGTGTCCCTCTTCTGCAGCCAGACTCTTATTAAAGACATGCTCAATCACAGGAAAGATGAATCTTCCTGAAGGGTGCATGATAGCATTTCCCCTGACAGGTCTTACTGTCTAAGCATATTTTTGATTTAATGGCTGTTCTCTATCAAACTCTGAAACATGGTATTTTGAGTTTATCTGGTATTCTGACCTGGACTTCAGAGAGGGATGAGTAGGAATGTGGCAGTGTTCTGCATTCACTGGAGGAAAAAAGGAAGAAAAGAATGTGTAGGCTACTTTGTCCTCCTTGCAGCTTTTCTTCATTTAGTTACAACTCTTCTGATAAGTCTTAATTTGCCACTTTGTGGACTGGGCTTATATTTGAGGAAGTACTAAAGAAATACGAGCTTGAACCTCTGTCCCCATCCCACCAACCAGAAAAACCCAGAGAAAATGAAATTGACCCATCTGTTGTTCAGTGTGCTATTTTTCCCTTGACATGCATGAATCAACTGAATAACAAATACCAGTTTGTAAAAGAGTAAAGGAAACAATCAGGAAGGCAAATTGAGTAACATGCAGGGTCAAATGACATTTTTCCTGAAGTCTAGCTGTTCACTCTGTTCCTCTGCTTTTCTTACTTGGATTGCTGATAGGTCTGCTCATGGCTTCCCACTCCCACTGCTAGAATGTCTCAGCATTGTAACACCAGATAGAGGGGGATGGCAGAGGGGGGCAACTGAGAACAAGATGGTGTGTTAGTTTCTCTTCATGGCCTGTCTTGTGTGCGGATAATAAATGGAAAAATCCTGGACTCATAAAAGTTATGAAGACACTGGATCAAATCCAATTCTCGTTGCACGAAAGACTGTGTATTATGAAGTCCAAAAATGGAGGCCAGTTAAATCCTTCTTCTGAAAGCTCTTAGAAGACCAGGGAATTAATATTTTGTCTTTGGTATACCCGTTTACCTGATCAATGACTGGCAATACCATTGGACCATTCAGGTGGTGAGAGAGCCACCACCAGAAGAGAGCACCTATGTGTTTGTCCCTCTTTTTCTCCGTACACAGACTATGTGTGGGTGTATCTGTCACATCCCTGCACATTAACAGGCTATCAGAATTCTTTCTGTGTTCAGACTGATAAAACTCCCTATGAAGCAGTTTGTAAACTGGTCTCTTTCAAAAAATTAGTCTGAAAATATCTTCAAAATCTTTCCTTTAGGATGATGCAGCCTTGTGTCATCAGGAGTACACAAGCATCCAGAGAAGCCAGCTTTGCAAAATAATTCTTACAAATTCCTGAAAGGCATCCAAAAACTGATATAATTTTCTTAGATCTGTGCTAGGAGAGGTAAATTAGTACAGCTCCTCGGAAATGCT
The DNA here is from genome assembly GCF_024509145.1 of Vidua macroura. NCBI lineage: Eukaryota > Metazoa > Chordata > Aves > Passeriformes > Viduidae > Vidua > Vidua macroura. The sequence continues at coordinate 93,868,933 of NC_071571.1, forward strand.
GTTTATGTTTCAGTCCTTTCTAAAGACTTAAAAATATTGCTCATACTTTTTACTGACCATTAAAGAATTGCTAGGTAGTCAGCATGGCTAGCTGTTTTTCAGGAGTTGGAATTAATCATGGTTTATTAACACTGCAATATTGTCTCCTGCTGGCCACTGGCAGAAACAGAGTCAATTCTTTTGCATGCCATATCCCACCAGATCCCAGCCCATTTCCCTGCATTTCAAGAACATGCTAGGAGTGTATTCCCTTGAACTCACAAAGAAAATGAAATATCTGCCAAGGAATACCCTCTCTTCCTACATGATGCTTCAATGATGCAGCAGTGAAAAGGAGGTAAATGGTTTTTGTGGTTTTGAGGGTTTTTGGCTACTCATATAGACTATTTTGCTTTCATGTTCGACCAGAGGACAGGAAAGAAATAAGATTTATTTTTAGCCCACTTCTTTGAATGCAATAATTGGTAGCTGTGACAAACTCCCTGGGGAGCCTTGAGTTTGAGCATCTGCTCCTCACAATCTTTTCACAGAGACAGCCAGAGAGCCTCCTTGGTTACTGCTGTCCTCCAGAAGACACTTAGACATCTCCAGACTCGTGTGGTCCAGAACTAAGATTTCTGCTTGTTTCCTTCAAAAGAAAGCCAGGAATGTCAAAACAGCCCAAAGTGCTTTAAATACTTGAGCAGAACCACTGTTCAATTGGGGTGCCTGTGTACTACAACTTAACTTATATTCTATATACTTGAGTAATAAATGTATTGTCAGTACTTACCTAGCTTGGAATGACTCTTAACTCATTATTTTAAGGTAAATGCAAATAAAAAATTTCAGAGAAGATGATGTAATTACAAACATTGTAAATATTCTCTTGCTTGAGAACTCCAAGATCATAAAATAACAAAAGGCATGATAACAGGGTGACTAATCCTTATTGCTTATTTTTCTAGACATATTTCAGCAGTAAGTAAAAAAAATCTGCAACACTTCCATGCTTTTCCTCATGTCTTAGGCAAAATTGAAATATCAGAATAAAAGAAGACGGCTTTCTTGAGTGCTATTTTGACATTGCATTTATTCTCAGTTTCTTTCATTTGTCGGGACTGACATTGTTCAGAGCTGGGAGATCCATGCCTTGGTCTCAGAGTGACAGGTTGCATTTTATCTTTGAGTGCATGGTGAAATTACGCAATTGTTTTAGAGACAACATAAATGTAGAGGTAGAATAAAAGGGCCCAGAGGGCCAAATTCTGCACAGACTAACACCTGTTTGCCTTAGAGATTTAAATTAAGATTGAATTTCTTTCTTGTGCTAAATTCATCTCTCTTATGTGCAAGAAACTTTCACTTAAGCAATTTTGAGTTATGCAGATCTAGCAAAACAAAATATGGCTTTTTGAGAAGAAGTGCCAAGTTTTATTTAATTTGAAACCCCACTGACTTCATTTGTGCTACACAAGTAAAGGAAAGCATTTTTAAACCCAGAAACTTATTGGTGAATTCATTATGATTTGGAATACTTACACACTGTCACTTCTTCTTCCAGTGGAAGACTTTTTCAACCACTTCACCAGAAAGTAATTCAATGGGTTAAGGCTATAAACAGCTCAGCTTTAAAATCCTTCCTGCTGCTGTGAAGAGTAAAATCAGAAGAGGAAAGTCTATCTAAATCAGAAGTGATGGTGGACTGAGTTTTACTTGAAAAAAAAGTAGAAAGGATGAATTTACATCCCTAGTTCAGAGAACTCTCTGAACTAAAATATTTGAATGGGGCCTAGTAGGACCTTCCCAGACATCCTTTCAAACTTAACTAAGTTGACTAATTGCAAACAAAGGCTGCAACAAAATGTGAATTTACTGAGATTTAAAAAAATCTGATCAGTGTTCAGTATCCATGAAATCTAGCCTCTAATCTTTTAACATTGTTCCTATGCACTCTGGGCTTTTGCAGGAAAACTGGGTTCCCACATTTAACCATTAAAGTTAGGCAGTGATCTTGGCAGCTTCTGCCATGTCGCTGCAGCTATCATCTTAAAAGCTATCAAAAAAGTTGTAGCGAGGTGCTGAAAATAATGCTCTCCTCTTTCTAAAGGCTGGTTGAACTGCCAGGTACTTGAGTAACACAGGCAAAGTGCTGGTAACACATGCTAGTAACACATGCTAGTAGCATGCACATCTGCTGCTAGGTATACTCTTATGGAAATTATTTGGCTTGATTAAGGAGTTTTCAACCATATTTCAATAGCTACTGAAAGTCTGGAAAGGGAAGATGAGTTTCTAAGTAGTTAAATTAATGGATTAGGTTATGAAGATTTGCCCATCTCCTAAAGACAGACGATAAGGTAAAATGGGTGTGATAGAAAATTATATTGCATAATTATTTTATTGATTAACTATATTAAATCTTACTCCCCAACCTGTGTGTTATAGGAGCTATGAGCAGGTGTTGAGTTCAGTACATACATTTGGCAGCCAGTGGCTGGTGTCCTGTAGCTATGTAGCATAAATACAGCAGCTCCAGTAAACGTTGCCTAGTTGCATGTGCCTGGGACTTTTTCTGAAGTAGACAAACAGTGAAACAACATTCTGTAGGAGAAATATGGTCAATCTACTGGGCAACGCCTTTTGTTCTGGACTCTGAACTGCAGCTTGCATCACATCAGACTGTAATTTGCTTTCATAACCATGGCTGTCTTCTTGTCCAAATCAGCACTAGCAAGAAAGGAAGGAATGGATGTGATTTTTACAGCCTTGATTGCAACATGCCTTCTGAAAAGGAGAGGTATACACACAGTTAAAATATGCTTTCACTTCTCCAAATTCTAAACTTTGCCCAAAGGCTTAGTCATTGCTTGAGAGGCTTGACAGGCCCCTGTACTTTGGAAATAGCTCCAGATTACTTAAATATTTACTGGAAAATTCCAAGAGTTGTGGACAGTTTGTAATATGTGAGATGATGGATGGCTGGTATAACTTTATTTGCATTTTTCACTGATTCCTGTAGTATTATGCTCGTATAGCAAAATCATAAGGACTAGAAAACTAGAAGGACCCTTTCACTTCCATCAAACCTTTTCAGTGATTCCAAAACACAGACTTTTTTTTTCCAGGAGGTATAGAGTTATTTTACTTGTTCCTAAAAGCTGGCATTTTGGCCACCCAGCCCTCTGGGCAGCATGAGAATGGCAGGTGAAGTGGCAAGCCTTCCAAGCAAAAAGGCAACATTCACAATGCTTGTGATAATGTGGCTGTTTCAAATCATCCAGCCCATTGTTTGAGATTCTTAAATTAGTTTGTAGAACTTATACTGAAAGAGAATTTAGCCCTGAAAGCTCAATGGAAGAGAAGTTGCTTTGCTCTAGTTTTTCCTTTGCAGATCAGTTCTGAGGAGAAAAAAAAGCCTCCTAGTTGAACAACATTGCTAAAATTATTTTCTATTTTGAGCATGTGTTTAAGCTAATCCTTTTGTTCCATTCAGAGCTCATCCGGTGATGCAGTGTTCCCTTTTTTAGTTCTCAGAATTGTTGCCCATAGCTAATCTATGCTCATATCTAAGCCTTTGGTGTTTATACCCTCTTTACGTGGACACCTCCAATTTTGGCCTACTGGACTGGACTTTGTGAAACTCTAAATGAATGGAGTAAACAAGGCTCTGATGACAAGACATCTCATGTGGCTAGCAGGAAAACATGAATCATGAAGAAAAGAGTATACAATCACATCTCTGGTCTAATTTATGCTATAGCCCTGCAGTGGTTTGAGCCTCTGCATAAGGATACACAAACCCTTAGATCCTTATAAATTTTCCTTATGCTTGTTAAAAGAACATTCTTCTCCTTTCACAGTGAGCAACTAGCATCATCCTGAAATTGCTCTGATCTTGATAGATTCCTATGTCTAAAACATAAAAAGTTTTTTAGGAAAAAAAAGTACTTTTTGTTTTGTTTTGTGCTAGATACTTTTAGATGGCTTCAGCACCTACTCACATTCCATGTATTATGTAAGATTAGTGCTTAAAATTACCTTTCCAAGAAATACTCTCATTTCTCAACTGCTTTGTACCGCCCCACTGTTCCAGCCAGTGTGGCCTTAGCTCCCATTTCACCATTTCTCCCACTTACTACACTGTCATCTAAAAATAAAAGAAGGGAAAAAAACCTCTGGATTATGACTACTTTACTTTTATCTCCAGGCATTGACTTGTTTCCTATCCTGCCCTATATGGCAGCATGCAGCAACAAAATCTCAGCTTTTAGGAACAAGTAAAATAACTCTATGCCTCCTGGAAAAAAAAGTCTGTGTTTTGGAATCACTGAAAAGGTTTGATGAAAGTGAAAGGGTCCTTCTAGTTTTCTAGTCCTTATGATTTTGCTATACGAGCATAATACTACAGGAATCAGTGAAAAATGCAAATAATGTTATACCAGCCATCCTTCATCTCACATATTACAAACTGTCCACAACTCTTGGAATTCTCCAGTAAATATTTAAGTAATCTGGAGCTATTTCCAAAGTACAGGAGCCTGTCCCTTATTGAGTCCCCATAAAATCTTGAAGACTTTTACATTTCTCCAATTTCCAAACGTTTTTAATTGCAGCGCCTTTGTAGCACCATAAAACATCCAAACCCTGCTAGCCAGGGAGTGACTTGGAGTATCCAAGGATCCACCACAGGTAGGAAGATACACTCCGTTTTAGCAGTACTGACAGCTTCAACCCTTTTGTCTCAGAGACTAGGTGCAACTCAGATAATGGGATGCACAATCCTAGTCCATGCACAATCTGTTTTGGGCTGGGACAGGCCATGGGAGCAGTGTCAGCTATTCCCTTGGGTGCTCTTCCATTAGCAAAGGGCACGCTGAGATCTTATTCTGTGATGTCTTATAATACCCAAAAATGCTCAAAGGCAGTCCTCCCCAGATGGGCTTCCAAATAGCTTGCTTCTTGTTATATCTCTTGCCAGTTGAGACCTACATCAGTAATTTCTCTTACTGGTCCTGTCAATTGTTACATATTTATAACAATAGTCTTAGAAAAATGTAAGACTACTCAGCGGGTTAAGGTAAGCCCTTTGGAAATGGATCAAGTTCTTATGGTAAAGATAAGAGTAAAAAGAAGGGATCAATCCCATCTTCCTATCTGAAGGCTTTGTTTTTAATACTAATGCAATTTACCAAGTGATGCCTTAGGGAACACTGTACTCATATTGTGAAAAGCAATGGCTTATGCTTGACACAGCACTTCACATACTCATTATGACCCAGCCTTTCCTGTTACTGAATGTTGTTAAAAATAAGCAAACAAATTAAGACTACATATCTGTAACGTCATGAAAAATACAGAGGAAATGCAGGACTAAAGATTCAAATGAATTTTTATAACAGATATGTACACAAAAAGATGTTTTTTCTTTAATACATAATGGCTATATATATAATAAATACATGACACAAAGGCTCAAAAGCGGATATATTCCAAATCCCATGCTTTACAAATAGATGAATTTGGAAATTCTAGAAACTCCCTGAGAAGTTTAAACAGTACTAACACTCGGCAGGAGCACTTGGAGAAGCAGAAACGATAGTCAAGTGCCTGAAAAGGATCTCTGCATGAGATCCTGAAATAAGCACAGTGTCTTAATACTGCCATCTATTTGTATGTACATAATTAGATATCTATATGTGTAACCAAGAAAATAGGCACCTATATGATTGAGAAGTGTCCTTTTTCTTTCCTTCTTATGGGTTTTGGACTGCAGTTACATTGAATTTACTGTAAATGACTGTGAACTATCACTTAACATTCACAGACTCTACCCATTCATCTCCTCAAGCTGCTTGGGCTGATGCTGTCAGCTGCCACTGCTTTTATGCTCACTGTAAATACTACAAAGATCTTTCACTCTCCAAAAAATAGTTCTGTTTTGGATCTCTAAGAGGTAGAAAAAAGCTTTTACAACAGTTACTGACATCTGTTTCAGCATGCCCATAGTACCTATCCTCAAAGAATTTCCTCTTTTACCAGTGAAGATATTGTTTCAGAATTTCCTCATTTACTAGAGAGGATACTGTTTAAAGATGTAGATAAATTGGAGGAGAACACAGCAACTTATATTTTCCTACCATAGAGAAAATGTTCTGCATGTTTTCATCTTTTTGTAAGGCTCAATAAATTGAGGATGAACATAAATCCTAGGTTTTACCCCAGGAAAGATTCCTTCCATCTTCAAACAAAGACAAATCAGAGTATTTAAAAAAAAATAATATTCAAGGCACATATTGACACAACCAGAAATCTGTATCATATAAAAGCAGCGCTCAGAAAACTTATAGAGATGCTAAAACAAGACCATAAAATATTTAAATTTGAAAATGTATGAAATGATCCCTCCCCATGGTTCTGGTTCATTTTGTTTGTTTGTTTTTATTTTTGATTTTTCTTTTTCTTTTCTTCCTTTTTCTTTCAGAAAAAGGAGACACCTCCACTTGTTTTTATTTGGTAGAATCTGGAGGCAGAAAAAATACAGTCTGCATCAGAATGTTTATTTGCACGTCTTGTTCCCTCCTTCCTCCTCAATTAAATGCGCAAATTTTTGATAATTTTCTGCTGTACTGCTCATCACTGGCAATTTTGTGAGCAGGTGAAATGTGCTCTTCTCAGGTGTGCCTGTTTCAGTCACCTGCCCCTTAGAATACTTTAACAAACCATTTATTTTGTAGGGATAAATAGATAGTCTAAGCAAACCCCAAAGGCCAGTCCTGGGATGCAATCAATGGGAAGACTCCCGCTGACTTCAGCGGAAGGGAACGAAGCATCACTTCAATGAACCTGGAAGATTTAAATAGTTTAGATAGCTCTGTTCCTCCAGCTGCATAGCCCCCCTCTGGATACACCAGCAGTGGCTGCTCTCTGGCCACACTTAGGCCTTGCATGAAGCACTTCAGAAATGCGTTACTGGGAAGCACAGAAAAATCTCCCAACAGCTGAACACTAAGGGCAAAAGAAAACTGTGGTTTTGAGGAAACTTAGTGTCTGAGGAAACAGCTGATGGCAGGGTGTGATCCTCTTACCCTGAAGCCAATGGATCTTCTGTCGTTTACTTCAAGAGATGCTGGACCAAACAGGTGGGCCATGAGTTGGAGTTTGTCCTTGTGCTGATCCATTGGTTTCTAAAACTTGCATGATGACTGATGGGGAATTCCTCTCATGAAGGGACAGCACAGAAGTGCTCTTTGTGCTCTCACAGCATCCCTTTGTCTGTCCCTCTTTGCTCTGTCACTTTCTAGCTGCTGTAGTCTCCCTGTGGTGGATGTTCACGCTTTTCTTCCAAGGTTGGTCTTAACCCCTGCCTATCCACAAGTGCAGGGGTGCAGAGAGAGCACGCAGTGCTCAGTGGATGGGTGATGCAGAGCAGGCAGGGCAGGCTGTGCTGACAGCCTCCCCATGGCCTGCTCCTTCAGTCGTGTGCCACAGCTTTGCTGGCTCTCTTGTACAAGGACTTCCTCCTCTTTTTCATTTGGGACTGTTCTCAGCAATAGGGCTATGAAAATGCCTGCTGATGGTATCTTGTAACAGAATAGGTTAGCATGTCTTCCATATGTAAAAGTGGCCATATTTAATAAATACTTTTCAATTTCAGACTTATCCTCTAGATCAGAAAAATATCACTGGGGTTTTTGACGACATCCAGTACAATTTGAACACTTGTTTAGAAGAATAAAGCAATACAAACATGCAAATATGAAGAGGCGGGTAGTTGTCATTTGCCCTGTCCTGCAGAAAACACTGAAGGTAAGCGATCACAGTGGCAAAATGCAACCCCTCTTTGTATTCAGTGTGATCTGTTTAGGAAGAGGTTTCAAATACTTAAAATGCATCCTCTTAGCTTGTTTAGAGTTTGGTTTTTATCTTACTTTTTTTTTTTTTTTTGTCAGATGACGAAGATATCAGCCACACACTCGGCTTTCTCTTGGTGCCGGTGGTATCACGGCTAATTTCAGGCTCTAGCATGGTAACGTCACTTCTGCATGGTTCCAGGAGAGCTGAAGTAAACACTCCCATGCAGTGCTCTGAGAGCCCACATACAGTGGCTCATGCTTGTTCTGCCAACAGAGCTGTTTCATCCCAGACACTATATTGTCTGCATAAATAAACTGTAACAGGAATTCATACACCAGCAATTCGTCAGAGATTTTATTTCTATTTTTGCAGCTTGCTGTAATTATTTCCTCATAGGGAAGCTGATTCCGCTTATATGGACTTTTCTTGAGATGGAGCATCTTTTCTGTACTTTTTCTTACACTTGTTATAAAGAAAGATTCATCATCTCTAAATTTATAGCATCTAGACATGTTCCCACTTGCAGCACCCAGACAGACAGTTATTCACTTAGCTCTTCTCAACACCCATTTTGAAAAAAAATAAGAACTAATATTTTCTTTTTGTAAATTACCAAAGTCTTTCTTTTTCATCAACAGCTTTTTGATCTTATGACTTTACAAATCCATGGTTTTCTTGCCAAATTCCATGAGCCTTTCTGAACTTGTTTATTCTCCTGTGCAAATGCTACTATCAGCCTCTTTGTGACCAAAGTGTAATAAACTCCTAGATAATAAAATATGCATTTAATTAGTCAAATTAATAAGTTACTTTTAACATGAACATACATAAATGCATGTATTTTCAATTAATTTAACCTTGTAAAACTCATGTGATCAAGCTTGTCTCTGGGCTTTGCTTTCAGACTTCGTAAAATTAATTCTTAGTGATAATTTCTGGAAGATAAATTGTTCCTTATTGACAAGCTGATGCTGCAGATCTTTGAGGCGTTTTCTGTGTGGGGAAGATGAAAGTTCTGAGTTGAAGGGGGAATGTGGCAAGGTCTCTTTTTCTTGTGCACTGTGATTTTCCAGCTCACTGTTCTGGTGGAAGGCATAAGAGATTGCTGGTAATGCATAGGGACGTGAAAAGGCTCATGACAGTGGGAGGAAGTAAGTGAAGTAAGAGGTTCTCATTGCATCAGGTCTGACCAGGTCTAAATCTGTCCTCTGATTTGTCTGCATATTCAGCATGTAGTACTTGCACTCATGTTTGTCTTGTCATCAGGGGAAGAGTGATGGCCCTCAGCTCTGCTGTCCATGTTTGCCACAGAGCCTCCTTTGCACTCCCGACACAAGGCCAGCCCAGGGTTAAATTCAGGTGGCTCCATGGCATGACATGGGCTGCTCTGTCACACAGCTGACCTGGAGGTGGGCAGCATAATGGCATCCCTGAGCATGAACACTGAGCTCCTCACTGAGGAGTGCCAGTCAGCATGCCAGGGTCAAAAGGGCAACTAAGGACAAAAGTTCCAAGTGACACAGGTTGGGCAGCAGCGAAGGATACATGGAGCCCCCAGCCGAGAGGGAAGGGCCAGAGGGGGTCAGTCAGAGCCAGTATGGCATGTTAGTGTGCCCAGGGCCCAGGTGCTCAACTGGGGGCATGAGCTTGAGTTCTTGACCATGAAGGAGGAGCTTGTGAGATGGAAGAGGAAATACAGGTCGTGAGTTCATGATCTCACATATGATTGACTGAAGTTTAGTCTTTGAGTCATTTGATCTCAAGTCCTTGGTATTAAGCCTATGGTATCAAGCACTGTGGGGAAATCAAAGTTTTGTGAAACCAGACACTCTGCCCGTTGCTCATGTCCACCAGGTCACTGGTGTGTGCTAGGTTCTACCTTGTGGTCAGTAAGTCTGACTCTTCCAAGGAGCCTGGTGCTGTCTTCACAGGCCAGCTCTGTCATCCATGACTTTGTCAGACCCCTGGCTACCAAAACCGTCTTTTCTACCCTACTCTTGACTTTCACCTTCTTCCTTCAATGACCTATTTACTGAAATACATTTGGAAATAAGGTGAAGGGTCAGAAAAAGGGGGTAAAAAAAGAGAAAGATGAAAATGGAGAGGAAAGAAAATTATCATGGAAACACGGATCTCAGTTTCCTCCTGCTAGACACTAACAAAAAACTTTGAAGTGTTAGACCACATATTTTTCAGATGGGATCACTCTGCTAAAGCTGCTGATCACCTGCTTTTAGCTGTGAGGTTAACTCTCATGCTAAATGCCCACTCTGCCAAATCCATAGTCAAGGCAAAATACTTCACCTGCTGTAATTAAATCTCATGATTTTTTAAGCTTGTCTTCTGATTTTTGGAGCCTGACTCATGGTTTCTGTGGAAAACTTAGGCTTGGCAAATGCTGAAAGCAGTGGGAGTATTTGCAGCTTGAAGGCACTGTTCAGTGAGAGGAAGGGTGGAGGAATCTGCCCCTCAGCAATTAGTAGACTCGCTTTCTACGAAAGGACGTGTCATTTGGTAGGTTATTTTAGCATGCTGTACAGATGCAGATTATTTTTTAGAATTTTTAATTGGTGATACCATAGCAACTTTATACAATGAAAAACAGTCCAGGCCAGATTGTGCCTGACAACCACCCGCCTGTTTGGGGGTGGCAGAAAGCTGTACCGACCCAGGGGGACTTTGAGAAGCTCTTGACGCTCTGAGTCCTGGTGAGGAAGGCAGTCAGATAGATGAAATGGGCTCCCAACCCCACAGCTAGAGGGAGTTGTAGCTAGTCCATTGCTTTGTCACCTTACAGTCTTTTCCTCAACATTTTGGATTGAACAAGATGTTACAGCTAAATCCCTGAGATGCCAGAAAATTATTTAAATTTCAGGGCTCTGATGCCCCAGCAAGGGGCAGGGAAGAGTGTCACATCACTACCTTGATGCAAGCATTCTCTCCTTAGCCATTTGGTGTTCTCTTCTTTTCTAAAGGACTGAGTCTCATACACATAGATCTCAATAAAGAGATAAAGGGGCCATACTCAACTCTGTGCAGGATTGTGCTCTCACACACAAAGTCTTTGCCTTTCTGCCATGTCTAAGACATGTGTGTGTGTGTAGGTATATATATATATGACTCTGAGACATTTTGAAGTCACTGAAAGGAATGGAAATGGACAGTGCTGGACTGGTTGAGTAGGCTAGGGATCACCATGAAGAGGTTGAAAGTGTGAAGTGGACAGTGTTGATGTGACTGTGTAAATGAAAGGGAAGGATCTTGACTAAAAGATGGAGAATAGATGAATCATAAGAGCATTGTGGTTCCCAGCCCACCTAGGGAAGCTGGAGGGCAGACAATGACTTTAACTGAGAAAACCACTGCACAGTAATGGGATAAAAGAGACTCGGGGAAGTGGAGGGTCTTTCAGAGGAAAGTAAGATGTGATGCTCAAGGCTAGGTTGGATGGGATCCTGAGATACCTGGTCTAGTGGGAGGTGTACATGCCCATGTTGGGGCAGTTGAACTAGATGGCCTTTAAAGGTCCCCTTCAAATCAATATACTATATGATCTTTACACTGTGACATATAGTTAGGATAGAAGAAGATTAAAGCAGTGCTGTGTATATACCGTTCATTATGGACACAAATTGCAGCAAAAACAGTATCTTAGTGAATATAAAGTCTTCACCTGGAAGCAAAATTCAACACATGATTAAATTGCACCACATATGTGGAGAATGGTGACTACTGGGAAGGACTATAATAAGAAGACAGATATTTTCCAAATTGTGCAGAAGATTGAAGGCAAAGAACTGAGACTGATCCAAGTAGTGAAGATAGAGGGAAGTCTCCCAAAAGAGGCTTTTAAAAACCTGACACCACAGATTTCCCCCTCTCTGTATGGAAGGAAAATGAGAGGCATGGAAAGAAAGTAATTTACCTTGATAACAGCAGACTTCCTTTTGCAAGGCCTCCATCAGCCCCTCTGTTGAACATAAATATGTGTGTGGGAAGGGGGTTTGAAGGAAGAGCAAGTCCAACACTTGGGAGATGTCTGTTTCCTTCCCAATGTAAATTCATAGAAATGCTAACATGGAGTATCACTGTGCTAAATACTCATGCTCTAATGTTTCCCACCCTTGTGGGTATCCCTAAATCCTTGGTCATTCCCTAGAGATATGCACAAACTGGCTTGAAAAATACAGAAGAATGCTGCTGAGTATAATTTTATTCAAATAACTTCCCATTGGATTTTCAATGGGAGAAAGAAAATCTGACTGTGGGAAATGATACACTTTTGAAACTACAGGCAGAATTTGTCATGAGCTAATGCAATTGCAGTAGAAAAACAGCTGAAAATATCCCCTGGAATTTTTAAATAGCAATTTCTTAATGGATTTCTTCTTTGAAGATTGAAGAACATGCAGTGTCTGTGTATACGTATGTTATTATTAATTTACAGAAATTTATCATTAATTAACAATTTAAAGAAATCTACCAAACACTAATTGGATGTATTTTTATAAGTTTTGCTGCCTGTGGAGTTCTACATTTTGAATAGTGCTTTATGAATCATGGAACTGTTTCTTTTTTAATTAGGGAGATATTAAATTCTGATCCTGATTTTGCCAATGTGATCAATTAATACACCCCCTCTAGAATATCACTATTTAAAACATTTGTGGTGGTTACCTATTTTTCAGAATGCATTCATGATAAGAAGCTGAGTTTTTCACTCAAAATTAATTTTTTTTTAATGAGATGCTAAATAGGAAATGAAGCCAAAGCTTATGTATTTACTTTTTCATAATGCTGTGCTTCCCAAATTCCTTCTCTGCTTTATTAAACCTCAAATAACTGTTCCCCTTCCCAAGTAATCTCAGTTTGGTTGAAATCTTTATATCAGTTTATGATAACAGATTATGGTAACAGAATGTAACCGTTTTTTGAAGAACTGTATCACTTCATCTTTCATAAATACTAATTAAACAACTCAGGCTTACGTCAGTGCCAAGATTCATGTCAGCAGTTAGTGCAACTTGTTATTGTAAGATTAGTTCTGACACATTCCTTCCAGCACAGCAAGCAGTGGGATCCTGTGCAGCACTGGGAAGAAGTCATCTCTCTAGAGACTGCCGGTAGGTATCCAATAGGAAGGAAGGCTGCTTTCTTTAACAAGATTAAAAACTCTCTGCTGACATACTCCCTAACTGAATCATCCTGAACTGTAAGTCTCACCACGCAGAAGGAACGAGCTCGCTCATCACCCAGGCTTCTCCCTCTACAGTGCTCAGGCCCATTGTATTATAATGTCTGCACGCTGTGCCCGGTGGGACTGGCTTCAGGAGCCATCCCTGCTCTGGTCAGGGATCATTCGCAGCTGCAATAATTGGCAACGATTCCTTGACTACAAGAACATCGAGTGAGGCTTACTCCTCTGAGCAATTTCTTGCTGTGAAAGAGATGTAAGGGAGAGAAGTGACCTTATTCTGTCCAGCTGGCACGTACACTGCTGATTCAGGGGCATTCCCTGGGCTCTGCTTGAAGGGGTGCTGGTGATATTGTCACTGTCTAAATGTTACTGTTTGAACTGAGAAACAGGAAAACATTGGAATTTTAAAAGCTGTGTAATTTTAAGGTATATCCTCAGTAGAGGTCATTCTCAAGAGAATTGCTTTCATTGTTCAGATTCACAGGTGTTAGGGTGCCTATTGAGTATAATTTCTTTTTACTGCTTGTAAAGATGCAGATTATGGTGACAGGGAGATAGGGATAGACAGAGTCTGCTTGCCCAGAAGTGCACTGTGGGTTCACAGAATTCTGGCTAGTATTGTGTTTTGTTTCACAACAGGTTAAGACTCAGATTTTTCAGTGGTGGAAGCATTTGGTGGTGTGTCGAGCTGGCGTATGCCATGAATATGTGGCAACTGCAGTAATAAATAAACTTAAGGGACAGAATATATATCTATAGGCCTGTGTGCCTAATGAGACTCAGTGATTAGGGCACACACACGAAATTGGATTTTAATCCCATTGCAATTCTGAAAACTTAGAACCTCTCATGGACTGAGGCATAAACTAGCATTACTGTGTATGCTAGATGGTATTCCCTCTTTTTCTTTTTAATTTAATTTTTCCTAATCAGATACCATTTATAGGATAGGCACTGCATATCCTCAATCAGAAAGTTATTAAATAGATAAGCCTTCTTTATCCTCCTGTTGCTTCTCTGACCTCAAGTGAGTACATGAAGCTTTGCTCTCAGTTTGGGTAGTTAAGACAAGGTCATTTATGTGAAAAAGAAAATCATCATGACCCAAAGTGCTCTGACTGATCCAGGAACTTCATCAGATTATACCATGCCAGAAGGTGCATTTACACCCTGCAATCTGTAATCAAGTGATACTTGGAATCAAGTGTATAATTCAGAAACTGTCTTTGGCAGTGTGTCTAAACACATATTGGAAAATAAGCAGTTATGATCAAATGACAAGATATGTGTCTTTCAGGTGGTGTGTGTATAGTGCTTTTCTGAGCATGCTAGTGCATGGAAAAGAGTTATAAACATGAGAGATGGCGGAACAATTTTCAGTTTCTTTCTGCATCAGACCAATTTTCAGTTTCTGAACTTCAAGGGGGAAACCAAAGCATCTTTACAGAAAGCAAAGCTGTGAAGTGTGATGTTACTTTTTGGCTTTGTCGCATGTGCTCCATGAGTGACAGATTAATCTAAGCAGTGTCTTGTTTGAAGAACCTAAGCCTGCACAACTGCTGAGGCTGAACAAGACTTGGCCTCAGAGATAGATACATGAAGGCTTTGAGCTCTCTAAACCTCCCAAGCTGGAGGGTGCTTCTTAGCAACAGTTTATGAAGTGAGCAGAGAGATACAGTGATCCTGGCTGGTGCATCAATCATCATCTTTGCCATTATCCATCCAAAACAGAGGGGTGTAGTGATATCCTTTGCTGAGTTTAAATCTGCAAGTGTGGAACAAAATTATGCCATAAAAAAAGTCCTCTTGTTTTTTTGGGGTTTTTTCCTGAAAAATGCTGAATCCCTACTCTGAAGAGAACTTTCCATTATTAAATATATTAAATAGAGAAGAAAATCTTTATTAAGGTTTTTATGAACAGCAAGGGACCACAGCTATTTAATATGACTTTTTAAGGAAAGGTCTCAAATATTGTCATAAAGGGCACCTGGACATTTGTTTTTTTAAGATAGAGAGAAATAATTTTAGTCTATTTAAGCTAAGACTACAGTCAAGAACTCATACTGGCACTGGCACTGGCACATGTGGGGCTACATCTGGAGACAAAGGAAATTTGGGGAATATTTTTAAACTCCTTGAAAACTTTTCAGAGATTTTAATGTGTATGTTTCTTTGATTTATTTACTCCGAGGTCTGCATATTATAGCTTAGACAGCATGTCTTTACATGCAGAATATATAATATCCCAGAGACATGGGAGGGAGCATGCTAAGAAAGGCTCTTATACTAAAGGAAAGGGGAATAGAAAATAGAAATTAGTCACATTAATATATAGGAAAGAGGTGGCAAAATTAATGATGATGCAGACATTCCTGAGATGAAATTTGAAGTTTGTTCCTTCAGGCATTTTTGAGTTCTGAATGCATAAATGTTTTGTGTAGAACATATGGAAGAAATAAAGCTTTATTTCTACTTGCATAACTCAAAAAACTGTTGAGTTTATAGGAAAGGAAAAAGAAGAAAAGGAAAAAAGTAAGGAGGAAAGCAAATTTAGCTGAGATCAAGCATGAAAGATTTACATTCAAAAGAAATAATTTTGTTTCGTTTTGGTAAAGTATATTAGAAGGAGTTCTGAGTGACTGAGAAGGGGAATCTGAATGGGAACCTGGAATCTGAATGGGAACTACCTTGACAGATTATCAACTACACAGACACCCAGATATATTTAATGCTTATGAAATTTAAAGAGTATGATTTATTCTGTCCTTATGCTTAAATTATCTGCACTTCTAAATGCATAATGTGCATATACTGTAATGCTGGGGTGGTAAATCAGAGTGCTTTTTAAAGTGTATACCACTGTTTAGTATGTCCCTTATACATGACAGGTATTCAGTTGAGTATTACTGAAAGCTGACAAAATAACTGGACTTCCACCGGAAGGAAAGAATTTATTCTCTCCCCAGAGCAGAGATTGTTGTTAACTATTCCAGAACAGTAACTGTTAAAGCATTCAGTGTCAGAGATACTCTAATGAAGACAGAAGGTTTTTATAGGCTTGGCTAGTCCCCATGGAAACAGCCTTTCTACTGGGTTACCATAGGAATTGTCAAAGCCTTTGTAAGCCTCCCTTAATAGCGCATATACGCTTTCCAGGCAGACTGGAATATCTGCTAGAGGATACACCTCCTGTTTTTAAATATAAATACAAACAGATTTTGTTTTGGAGTGGTACTCATCTCTGTTTAACTAGCTCTGCTATTCTTTACGTTAGAGTTACATTAAACATTGGAGTCACCTGTGGTACAGGAGAATGTGTGAGGGCTGGATGGGTTTTTGAACAAGGCAAGCCATGTATGCTCGTGCCTAACCTGCGGGGAACCGCCAGCAAAAATACCATTCCATACAGCACTTCTGGCACAGCCCAAAACATGTTAAAACATTACCTCTCCACCTTCTTGTGGACATTGCAGAGCTTTAGTCAGTCTGAAGCTTTGCTGGATGAAAGTTATACAACAGGAAACAAATAAGCAAGAAATGTAGCCAAAGGAAACAAAGAGAACACTGCTGAATGAAATTAGCAGAAAGCAAGCCATGGGGTGACTTCAGCTCTCTAAGTCTTTCAAGACAGTTGCTGTTTTGACTTCTAAATAATGTTCCTTGAAGCCATTACCTGGGCACAAGATGAGTAATTTCTTGGATAACTAATGAGGAATTGCATTTTCACACTCTTGATCCTGAGGCTTTGTAAGAACAGGGAAGTACAGTGGGGAGCTGCAGGTTGTGAGGGAACCATGTACCTACTTGCTCATCTTGTCATTGTGAGCTTAATTTTATTCAAAGGACCTTTATAAATGGAGAAAAAAAAAGAATTTTGGTTTTGTTTAAACTCCTGGGATTAACACAGTGTTTTCCATACAGGGGATTGACATTAATAAGACTACTTGTTAAGGAAATCTAGCCAACATCTTCAGGGCTTGTTATTTGTCCAAACAAATGCTAGCTACAAGGCTTTCTTCTGTAAAGCCTGACATGCTTTTATATTCTGCTTTCCAGTTGGCTAAATTTCATTATGCAGTTTGGGCATATAAATCAGTGGAGCTGAATTGAAGGATGTGGTTTTTACAGGACGACACTAGCAGAGAATTTGGCCCTTGAGTTCCAGTTACCAAGGTACCACCTCTCATACATGTAAAGATCCCCATGAAAAGCAGTGGGACTGCTTACATGTTTTAGTTAGGCACGTAGGCATTCCTTGCCTTACCAGAGAAAGAATTCTGATTGGACAAAACAAAAGTTTTGGATTTAACCGAAAATGTATTTGTTTTAAAATGGATAATTGGAACTACAGATGTGAAAACTGCTATATATTGTGGTAAGTTTGCACAGATGGTATGGCAAGGCATACATAATGTATTACTCCTTTCCAGAGCCGGTAGAAAGGCAGTATATTTTTCCAGAAAAATATTTGAATGAAGCCAGAAATTTCTTTGATTTCCCAAGTGACTAAGGACATTTTTGGACACCCGAGTCCAAAGATGATCTCTCTAGTTACTCAAAAATAGTTAGTGAAAATCTGAGGATTGCAGTCATCCAGAAACAATCACTAAGACAGAGATCTATTTACAGGGAAAGGGGATAAGTAAAAAAAAGGAGATTTGTGGAGGAGTTAATAAGGGATTATTCCGTGCACTGATAATTTAAAGGCTGCTTTAACTGTCCTCTGCCAGTAATGAATTGCTCTTACAGAGAAGTTGATCCCTTAGTTTTGGTTCCATTTTAGGAGCTGACAGAGGTGTCAAAGATGGTATCTGGAGCAGCAAGAGGCAGGATTATATTGGGTGTGACAGTGTGAGTGCTCTCCAATGTGTTCTCCCACCAAAAATGTAGAATGCTTACTATTTTTGGAGGTCTGACTCCCCATGCCATGCACTGTCATGCCAGAGACAAGGATAGCTGCAGGAGTACCTGAAATGAAGGTCTAAAAATAAAGCCATGAGTAATTCATTGTATGGTTCAACTAGTCATGTGTCCACCAATTGGAACAATACAGCTGTAATCTCAGGCATTTTGTTCTTTGACCATGAAAACAAAGAGGATGATGTGGCCCACATAACATACGTGAACTCATTATTATTGCACTTTCCCTCAAAGGTCTTGTAAGAATTGCTCTACCTGTAGGCTTTCTTTAAGAAGTGCACTCAGTAAACAAACTGCCCCTCTTTGCACTTCTTGCTGCCACTAAAATGTCCTTACTGGTTCACCCAGAGAAACTGTGGATGCCCCATCTCTGGAAATGTTTGAGGCCTGATGGTCTTTGAAGTCCCTTCCAACCCAAACCATTCTATGGTTCATGTTGCAGAAAGCATCACTAAAGCTTTTTGGGGTGAGAAATCCCTTGTGATTTGTGTTTTGAGATTTTGTAGCTGAAATTTTTTGTCAAGTGTGTCAGGTTGTGAAGAAACTGCTACACTCACTGCAGCCTTCCTAACAAAATAGCCATTATGTTCTGTATGTTTTTATGTTTGCATAAGAAATCACTGGCAATCAAAATGTATCCTTGAGCAAAACATGACATTTGAACAATTTGCTTGGCCTGCAGGGCATGCACCACATCTGCTCTATTACTGAAGGTGCTAAAATGGGTGGGATAGATTAGGCATATTTGGCAATTTCATTCTAAATTCCACTTGTAGGCTAACTGCTGACAGATACACCATCTCAGTGGGAAAAAAAATGGCCATAGCATTTATCTTCTGGTGTCTGTGTCTACCTGCCCTTGGTTCCACTTGTATTCTCACTCCTTTGTCTCCTCCTCATTTTGTCTTCTCCTCCAGAGCCAAGGGTCTGGAACAGACCTCACAAAGGGCTGAAACACACAGCCTCTGTGGTTCTCTCTCTGGTATGTTTGTTTTTTTTTTGCAGCAGTAGCAGCAGATGTTCATCCATGGACCTTGTTTTCATTTCCTCATGATTATGGGTATAGATTTGTACCACAGTGCATTACCTTTGTCTTTGTGATCTGGAGAACCACTTCTCCTTCTGGCCATTCTCAGGAGCACATAAACATACTAACTTACACAGACAACATCTGCTGTAAATCCTGACCAGTCAAATCACCTCTCCTAGTTGCCAGAAAGTACCTATAAGGAAGAAGTAGATGACAATTTCTTCAGGAAGGAGCCTCATGTTCACAGGCCCTGTTGCTCACAAGGGAACTTCAGCCACCACAATAACTTCTGGAGGGACAACAGAGAAAGGCATAAATGATCTAGTGGTCCAGGAGATCTATGGAGTGCACTAATGACAGTTTTCTAACCCAGGTGGTTAAGGAGATGAGAAAAGGAGGCACTGCTCTGCACTTTGTTCTTACAAACAAGAAATAACTGGTTGAGGATGTAAAGTTCAGGGAAGCTTCTTCTCAGTGGCTCCTTGAGAAAGAAGAAGCAATGGGCACAAATTGTAATACAAGAAACTCCACTTTTTTTTAATTTTAATTTTAATTTTTTTATTTTTACTGTGGGGATGGTCAATCACTTGACAGTTGTCCTGAAAGTTTGTGGAATCTCCATCTTGGGAGGAATACAACATCTAACTGGACAGAGCTGGGAGCAAACTGCTGTAAGTGACTGCTTTGAGCAGCAGGGAAGCAGTAGAACAACTCATGTGAGAGCAAAAGAGAAAATGAAAAAATTAGATTGTGTTGGATCCAGTGTAGCAGCAAACGGAAGCCCATATCAATTTCAAAATAAAAAAGCAGAAGAACGGTAAAATAGGAAATATCAAGAACATCCTAGCCTACTGTCCATCCATTCTAAGCAATGAAACATTAGACAGCAGCTCTTTTCCAAAGGGAAATGTGGCATACCTGGGTTGGAAGTTGAGAGTGAGAAGGGGCCTGCCCAGGGACAATACTGTTCTGCTGTTTGTGCTGTATCCTCTCAGCTGTGGATTCCTACCCTGCTCCTGCTCCTCACCTGCCATATGTGCTGAATGGACTGGTAGGACTTCATGCTTCTTTCCTGCTCCTCACACCTCTCTCTTGCTTTGGAGCTACCATGAGCTTAGGGCTCCATGGTAGCGTCTCCTCCCTCATCGTGACCTGACGGCGTTGTCCAGGTGGCCCCAGTATCTGTGGGACTGCAGGGGCACAGAGCAGTCACACATGGTGCAGCACTAGAGGAACTTACTCCCTTTGCATCTGCACACATCTCTTCAAACTGCTATGACAGTGTCTTTTTGCAGTCTTAAAATCTTTGTATTCTGCTTATGTCGGCTGGGTATGTCAGGCCTGAGCTGGTTTAATGTTCATGTATACTTTTTGACTTGAGGGAGGACATGTCTTAAACAAAGAAAACCAAAAAACAGCTGAACATGATTATATCTGTGTTTGGAAAAGCCTGGGCAACCATCCCTAGGGTAACAAGGAAAAGAGGTCACTGAAGAAATACTGCAACCTACAGCAAGAATGGGAGGAGGGTTGAGGTATCTGAAGCACAGGGGCTGTTGACAAGGAAAACTGAATGCTTTTTAAAGGAAAGTGAAATTGTGTCAAGGAATTCTGCCTGTTTCATCACAGGTACTTTTCTGAAAAAACTAAAGCAGTGCTACAGGAAAGGGTTCGGGGTGACACCAGCAGTGGCATCTTGCATGCTTGGGGGAAGTAATCAGTGTTAAATGCAGTTCAAGAAACTGTGTAGTGCTTTTCTTGCTGCAAATGAAAAGTTAATGCCAATTATAAGGTAGTAGAAAGGCAGGAAAGTAGCTTGTTTTAAAAGATTTAACACACGGAGAATGAAGTGAAGACTCTAACCCAGACAGAAGCCCAGAACTGAGAGTCAAAGTGAAGGGATGTCTAAAATCCTTTGAGTTCATTCAGTTTTGTTTGTCTAAGATATTTCAGCAGCTCAGCAGCCTGTAGAGCAGCCCTATGTGCAAATGTGCATAAGTCTTTATTGATTTTTGTGGAAATATTTGTGTGAATATACTCGCTAAAGGATGCATGCTTGAAAATCATTGCTTCATTCAGTTAATGCTTATTTCTTGAAGTATTAAGAAATTTACATATCAGAAATACCAAGAAAATAAAATGCATGTGGCATGAGGGGAAGGACAGTTGAGGTGGAGGTCGGGGTCTGATGTAAAAAGGCAGGGAACTGTGTGTGCCAAAGGAGCTGCTGAATGGAACTGTGCCAGGAAAGACACTAGAGAATTTACGCTGTACAGACAAAGATGATCTTTCTTTCTGCCCACAGTTAGTCTGTTAACAGCTTGCAAGATCACAGTAGACATGAGGAAAAAATAATTTTAAAAGATCCCAGAAACGCTGAGTTGAAAGCAAAGAAGTGAATGTTTATGAGAAACATTTATGAGAATATTAACTGTTGGCAGTGTAGGCATCCCTTTCAAGTTGAATGGGAGGAATAGGGTTTAAAATTATAAGGAACCCTTTAAAAATTCATGCCAAGATGCAGCCTAATGGGAGCAACAGGGTACTGAAAAATATTTCTGAGCGTATTGGTTGCATCCTTGTTTCATGTGTATAGAGTAAATTAAAAATTGTATTTAGTAGGAATGATAAAGAAGACATCAGGTGAAAAATGCACTCACACAAATCTGTCAACAGTCATTTATTTACTCTTAATTGGTCAAATAATGAAGCCCTAGTGAAATATTTTCTCAGGTTTTATTTCCTTTGTTATGGAAATATTGAGTGAGTAAGGAAAATTGAAATAAGAAATAATTACTTATGGAAAAGTGCCTGCAGTCTCTGTCTGTATGGACATTATATTGTCTGTATGGACTTTATAAATATACCTAGTGTATAGTGATTGGAAAATTTATTTTCCAGAAAAGGAAAATATTGCTAAGAGCTATAGAAGATACTGATATTATAATTTCAACCTTTTTCTTAATTTTTCTTATACTGATCTGTAGTAGTGGCATTGCAGAATGGAGATTTAAGAGACAATCTTGGAAAAAGCAGTAAAACTATAAGTTATTGTAAAAACAATATGAAGAATTGAAACTATTTAGCTCCCATACTTCACAACAGAGGAAAAAGGCCATGGTCTTTTAAAAGACTTTATAACTTTTCATGTACATATGTGCATAATTTTCCAGATACATGTTTTTTCTTTTTTCCTCAGCAGAATTGCCATGTCTGACACTATGAGCCTGAGAACAGGCAGCAAAAGACTCACTAAAGGCTAGACCTTGTAGCTAGCACTTTGTGTTGTAACTTGTTGTAAAAGACTTTCTGGAAATGCTTACTTTTCTAACATATTCAAGTTAACCTTTTGACTTGAATGTTTCAGGATCTGTGTTATTCATGTTCTATAAGAAATGGCTGCTAAACATCATTTATGTACATACTCCTGCACCCCTACTGCAAAGGATTCTGTTGAGATCCCTACCACCTAAGAAGCATTAAACCTGTTTTTAATTTTAATAAATGGTATCACTATATATTGTTTAATAGATGGTTTCACTTGAGCATTTTGAATAATTCACATAGAAACTAAGTTAGAAGAATGAGAAATCAGGGATCATTTTGGTGTCAAAAATCAATTTCTTCTTAGTCTTGTGTGTGCAAAGTATGTGAATGAGCTTTGAGACTGAAATTATTATCTTCTACCTCCTGAGCAAAGATTAATAAAATAGATTTTAACTGGGGATTTTGCTATGCATCTAAGTAGAAAAATGTGAGCAAATCGGGGGAAAAAAAATCTAGAACTGAATTTTCTAACTAGACTGATAGCAATCATTGCAAATATAGACATTCACTGCCTCAGTTTTTAGTTTATCAGCATTAAAATACACATTAAAAAGTCATGTGCACTTCAGCATCTGGTACCCTGCGTTTTTATATTTCAGAACAATATTCCTGACATACAATCATAATAAAGCTACATCTCATATAACCGGTAGATGTTTTGTGTCTTTACTGGTCTTAGATATGCATTATTGCATCCAATCCTTTTATTTAGCACTAAAATATTATGGGCTCACTCTCATTTGTATTTCTGTTCCTTTCTAAGTGTCTGGTTGTGTAAAAGAGCTGCAGATTTGGCAGGGGCTTTCATAGATATGGCAGTGTTGATGAGTTCATAATGACTTATAGAGCCCAATATGTGAATGATGCAGAACAAAAGACAGTGGTTCATTTACTGTCATTTCCTACACTTGCCTCTGCTCATGCAATGTGGCTGTGAAATATTTTCATATTCACAATAATGTGTTTTGCTTGCATTTTGCAGTCATCTTCCACATGTGTAAATGGAGCAACAGGTGTAAGATTCCTATGTTTTCAAACTTTATCCCTTCCCACAGATGAAATTGTAAAACATAATAGAAGATGAGGGTATACATGCAGGCAAGAAAATGTCTGTGCTTATGTTTTTTAAGATATTACGTATTAAAAATGCACACACGTTTAACAAGCCCAGTCTTTTTGATATGAAGACGACTTTAGACAGAGAAAATTATAGATGTAGAAATACTGTAGTATGCACTCAAATGCAGGCTTGGCATAGCACCACATAATAAATTAACAAATGTTGTTCATAATGCTTGTTGCAATTAGAGATTGGATTTAACTGCAGTGAGTGACATGACCAGATGACATCAGGGGAAAATAAAAGCTCTTTTGTCAATACTCTTGTTTTCTATCTTGCTACTTGTCATTAAAAAGTCAATATTAAGTCAAAAGTTTCTGTTTAATAGGATGCATGATCATATGCCCAGTGCCCAGCATTTTCTGAAACCTGTATCTCAGTTGTAAATGTGTGCTCACTGTATTCAGAATATTTACGAATAGTTGTCACCAGTGTAGTTCTTCCTGTCACCATTCAGTTCTTCCTGTCATATCTGTTCAGATCTGTAGATTTGTAGATGCTCTTCTGCTTGAATAAACTGGTGTAGTTCATGCAAAATTACACATAACTGAGCCCAAATAACACATGTTTTGCTTTAGTGTCCTGTTTGGGCTCAGTTGTGACTAAAGTTTTCTGCTTATGCCCGCTGCAGTTCACTATGTGTAAATGGTACATATGATGTACATGTATCCCCAGTCTTACTGCTCCTGTGAGACTCTTCTTTCTGATATGGTCATACAAAAAACTAAAATTTCCCATCAACAAAGCATTTAAGACCACAGACAGGTACTAAGTGAATCAGTTAAAGAGATTCCCTGTAAGCATTTACCATTCCATTTTCAAGAATTCTTTGCAGGAAATTTTGTGTCTTGGGGTAAAGACAGAGATCTTTACAGCAAGTCACTGTACCAAAGGAAGTGGGGAGAAAAAAAGAAAATTTCTGGCCTTATAAATTCTCTGATGACTTGAATGATGAAGAAAGGAGGGAGTTATTGTCTACTTTAAAAACTTAATAAATCTGAAAAGACTAAAAGAAAACCAACAATAGGTTTCCAAAGTAGATCACCTTTCAAATGCTAATGTGATTATGAGAATCAAGAGCAGCATAAAAATAATAAAAAATAAAAATAATGGTAACATGGTTAACTGAAGCCAGGTGTGAACCACCAACCTTTCACGGTTAGTTCATATCCCTCTAGTAGAACACTTTGGGACTGGTTTGGAACTTTTTTAAAGATAATGGTTTAAAAGGACCCCATTAACTGCATTATGTTTTTTTTGTTCCCTGAAGAGGTTAGTTTTATGAAGTAAAAACATCCAAATTCTCCCTTGTAAACATGCAATATATTAAATGACCTGTAAAAGGAGTAGATGCTGCTTCCAGGTATGGTCTGGAGCAAAACCAATGGATAAAAGACTGTCTCAGGGGAAGCAAAAGGAGAACTTATCCATTTGAGGCACCCCTTTGAGAATTGTTCCTCTACTTTTCCTCCTTATTCTGCCTTGGTGATATGAATATAGCAATGCAATTCCACCTTAAAAAGGCCAGCATTCTCAACAGATATCTTGTCAGTGCAACAGGATGTGTGCATGTGTGGGGGGTTGCCTGGGACAGAGCAGTGATTCTATACACTTGTCAGTGGAGGGGCTCAGAAATTTTGAGCAGAATGTTTTTCAGAAAATGCCAATTAATTCAGTTGTAAATGTTATGTGGGAATGTGTCAGGATTGACTATACTTTGTTTGTTTTGCTTTCAATCAAAACAAAGCATTCTGATAACTTTTTTATAATCTTGTCATGACAGAATATTTGAATGTTTCATTTCAGAAGACATTTCATTCAGGATTGTGTTCAGTATTATAAATTGGGGGAAAAAAAAAAGAGTCAGAATTAAAACTTTTCATCTAAGTTTACCTTAGGTGAATTTACAAAATAGTCCTACTATTTACTTTCCCTCAGTTTAGGACAGGTGAAATTTTAATGTGCCAGTGCTTTCCAGGAAATGAAAATTCTACTTTCATGAAAAGTATCTGACAGAAATCTCTCTCTCATTGTTTAAAAATGAAAGTTTTACAGTTTTCAAAACAAATTAAACATGTAGTTAAATAAGTGGAAATTGGCTAGAAATAATTTTTGGAGTTGTTTATTTACATATTAAAAAAATGGGTTTTTAATGTATTAAGTTACTGAAAAGATTTTTCTAAATGTCCAAACCAGTATTTTGAATATTTGAGTCCTGTCATTGTGCACTACTGAGAACATCCTGGTTTTCTTCATTGCCTCCCATCAGGTGTCTACACACATTTATGAGATTCTCCCCTGAATCTTCTCTAGGCAGAAGAGTCTCAGCTCTCCTCATATGAGATGCTCCAGTCCCTCAATCATCTCCTCAACCCTTCACTGGGTTTATTCCTGTAAGTCCATATCTCTCCAGTACTGGGGAGCCCTGAGCTGGGCTCGGTATTTCAGACATGGCCTCAACAGTATTGGGTAGAAAGAAAAGGTAAGACCCTTCAATCTGCTGGCAATGCTCTTCCTGATGCAGCCCAGGATGCTGTTGGTCACCTCTGTCACTATGATTATTGCTGGTTGGCATTCAGCTTGTTGCCCACCAGGATCCCAAGCTCTTTCTCTATGGAGCTGTTCCTCAGAAACTCAGTGTGTACTGGTGCATGGGGTTATTGCTCTGCATTGGCAGAACTTGGAATTTCCCTTTTCGTATTGCTCTCTGCACAGTTCCACCCTGTGTCGATGCTCGCTTCCTCCAATTTTGTATCTCTGAACTTGCTGACGGTTCACTTTGCCCCATTGTCGAGGTTTTTAACATAGAGGTTAAACAATATTGGCCTCCCTGTTGACCCCTGGGGTACACCACCAGTGAGGTGCCTCCAACTGCACTTTGTGCTATTGATCACCACCACCCTGGGCTTGGCTGTTCAGCCACATTCAATCCACTCACTGTCAATTTACCAAACCCATACAATGTCACCTTGTCTGCAAGCTTGTTATTTGAGTCTGTACCAAAGGCCTTAATAAAGTTGAAGCAAGCAACAGTCATTGTTCCTCCCATCATCTGACAAGGTGATTTCATTGTGGGAAGGTACCTACTTGGTTAAGCATGGCTTCCACTAGGTAAAGCCACATGGACTTCTTCTGATCACCTTGTCCTTCATGTGTTTGGAAAAGGCTTCCAGAATTAGTCGCTCCATGATTTTCACAGGGACTGCTGTGAGGCTGACCGGCCTGCAGTTCCCTAGATTTTCCTTTTTGTCCCTCCTGAAATAACATTTGGTTTCTTTGAAGTATAGCAGATAGGAAAACTTTTTTCATATTTCCTTTACTTTCACATTTTCTCTTCTGCTATGAACACACAGTATTCCTGTATTCATTTATTCCCTTACTAGGTGCACAAGCAAGGTTATAGATTTCGTTGCCCATGTACATCCAGAAGTTATTTAACTTTTATTACAGACAAGAGAAAGAGAGCCAAAGGGCTTCCTTCTTCCCCAATAAAGAAGTTCTCTGGACCCCTTGATTGTCATGACTGAGCCTACAACTGACATGGATTGTCTTTCTGGTTGGGCTTAATAGCTACTTTAAGAAAAGCGACTTTAACTAAATCCTGTAATGTAACTGCTCTGTCAGGAGTTCAGTGATATATGCAGCCCCAAGACAACAAGGTTTTTAAACTTACAATAGAGACAAGTAATAAAGAGTTTGTTGCTCCCTTTAGCACTGTTGCCTACATGTTGGCTCTGAACCAATCTGTCAGCAATCTGTCTAAGGCTGAAATCTTTGTCAAGGATAGGAAACAATATGAAGATGTGGAATACTCCTGCTCATGTGGAAACTTATAAACACACAGAACCGGGACACCAGAGAAATATCTGAATACAATTATTGAGATAAAGGAAAACATTAAACCCCAGAACTAGGTCCAGTAACAGTGAGGCATGATTTAATGGAAATTTTTACTTAAATGGTTATGGGAAAATTAGGAAAGAAAAAAAAATAGCTGAAAATAGAATTGTCGTCTTCTAGAGACCACCAGGCTAGATAAGAATAATAAAATATTCCAGATCAACTCATCTGGTACTCAAACCACATAGTTCTTTTACCCATGGGGAAATTTTAAATATGTGGACATCTGCTGGACTACAAACATTCAAACTTCATTCATTAAAGTGCAATTCTACTCTTTAAAGCACATAAGTGAGAATGATATCTAAGATCTTCATTTTTTGTGATCTCTCAAAGGTCACACTATCAGATTATTTCTGTTTACTGGTTAAAAGATGCTTCTGTAATACCAGTACACAACCTTATTTCCTCAAGGTAACCCGAATTTTCTGCTTATTTGGTATTGCCATGAGAATATTCTCTGCATGGTACATTTACACTCCAAACTTTTCTAGTAATTTTAAAGTAATCAGAAAGAAGAAAACATCACTGTTGGAGAGGAGAAGGAGAAATAGAAACAGATTCTCACTTGGTCTTGCTCTCTTTGATCCTTTGGGTCTCATTTTTTCTGTACCCTTACCACCTCTGATCAATACAAGCCATAGAGGGGACAAAGCTAAAACAACCCATTTGCCTCTTGCCCTTAGAAGCTGATTTCTTGTTACCTTAGTCTAGAAGTCACAGCCTGAACCTAACAGTATGAAAAGCAGCCATGAGCAATTGTTTTGTGGAGAGATGCTATACACTCTCCAGAAGAGAATAATGAAGAAATTTTAATTCTACATTATAGACCGGAACTGGATCTTAAAAAGAAGGTGCTCAGGAGTGAACTATGAAGAAACCACAGTGTTAATCTATGATGAGGGAAATGAATTAAAATCAAGGGGCTTATTCTTGGTTCTATCATACATTCTGCTTGTTAATTTAACCAGCTAGATGAGCAAAGTATTTTTTAAAGTATATATTGCTTTCATAAGCTTTCAGTTACTGTATGCAAAATCTACCTGTGAAGAAGTGGTAGAATATATCCTCAAATGTGGATTGGAAGGGGTAGCTATATTGTCCAGGTAAATAATGCCCAGTTATTGCTCCCATCAGTCAAAATAGCTATATAAAACCTACTTGGGAAGGGAAGGGAAGGGAAGGGAAGGGAAGGGAAGGGAAGGGAAGGGAAGATTTGTAAAATCACCATTTATCATCCTAGATCACATTTTTGATATATGAAGTGTATTAGTTTTGTACAATCCAAAAAAGGCTCCTTAATGTTTTAAAGTATAATTGGACAATATTGTAGTATTAAAAAATACCCCAAAACTATTCTGAAGAGGTATACTCTAGCAGGCTTCTTCCTTTCAGAAGGCAGCAGACACTTGCTGGGTCATTATTGAAAGGACCTCAATTTTCCATTTAGGAATTTAGGAGTAAATAAAAGAAAGTAAACTAGCCCTTATTCTCCTGTACAATGTCAGAGATGCCGTGCTTAATTTATTTTACAGGTTATGACAAGGACATACCTTATCTGTTGAGACATTTCTGAAATGTGTTTAATACATTTGTTGTATTAATGAATTTCTGTCATTAAAATATAGTTTAACAGCATAATCTAGTCCTACAAAGGTAATTAAACATATTGTATTGTTACAAGCCTCAAAGTTCTACAAGAGTAGAATTCTAAGCAAAATCACATCGTTGTTAATATTATCAAAAAAAAAAAAAAAAGGATTGCTTTTCTCTTTCTTCATTTAGAAATATGAAAGAGTATCCAATTATATGTTGTGCCCATTCTTTGCTCCCCTCCCTGTTTTTACATAGGATGGACTGTGCCCTCACAGTGGAGAAGCCAAGGAGTCTGCTCTCTGCAGGCTGCCTTCATTAGCTGCAGAAACTGGAGGTTGTACAAGGAGACTGGGGGGTGGCGTAGGCTGGAAAACAAAAGTTCCTCTTTGGATGCTGTTCAGATAATTGAATTTTATTTGTTGTAGACATGCGAGAATTCCCTAAATCAATTGTTTTATGCATGATCACTTAGAAGTTGTTCTGCTCCCACTTTACACTTTTGCCTGTGGATGGCACGGAATCAACGGGATCCTAATGTTGGATACATAAAATGCTGCATATCATCAAGTGCTCTTAAAAACCCAACTATGAGGCATCCCAAAATGGACATCCATATTTTTGTCTTTAATTGCCCTTTGTTTCTGCTGTAGCTCCACAGCTTGGGGATAGCCAACCTTGTGTCTTCACAGGAATGCTACAAGCATAAATTAATTGACATTTGCAAATAACTTTCATTCAGAAGCTGCAGTGATGAATGCCATTAGTAAGCCTATAGAAAATGAATTGCAAAATGTTGCAGATTTCCTTACTTACTGACTGATTCAGTTTTGAACTGAGGTAGGAATCCTGAAGAAAGATGGTACAAAATTAATTAGTTCCCTTACCAAGTGCTACATGACAGCACAATGGGAGTCAGTTAAAGTTGCACAGCAATTTTAATTTTCTACATTACATACTTCCTAAAAAGTTTATTCTGCAAATTTATTATCCTCCTAATGCAGATATTTGGTGGTTTGCTGCACAATGTAAGCATTCTTATAATGTTTTATATGACAGAATTTATACTGTATCATGTGTAGTAACTGGTTCTTTTTTCTTACCTCGATTGCACTCATTAACAATGACAACTAATACTGTCATGTTCTTTAGGTCACATCCTAAAGAGGCCATGTGGCCATGTGGCCATTTCGCTCTATAAAAATGTGTTTATTGTGGGTCGCCATCAACTTCTGCAATGCACATGTAAAATACTGTTTCATGAAGTTTTGCGAATGTGTATGCAAAATGTTGTTTCCATAAACTTTAGCATGAAAAGAATGTTTGTAAGCAATTTTTATTTTAAGAAAAGAACAAAGTTACAATTTAAAGATCTATTGTGTTAAAGCAAATATATAGAGAAGAGAGCTGAAATGATTTAATGAAGAAATTTTACCCTCAGTTTTCTTTTGTTCACCTTACATACAGAATCTTATATTCCACAGAGAATGATAATTCTACCTTCATCTTATGCTGTCCTTGTTCATCAAGCACATCCCTCTTTGTGACTCCAGTTCAACAGGGAACTTGGTACACAGTAACATTTAATAACTAAGGAAGCCAGTCAAATTTAATGATGCCACTTATGGATGTAAAAATCAAGTATGTGCCTAAACGCTGTGTTCTGGACATTACCTAACACATACACACAGTGCTTGATTAATATGCAAAATTTCAGTCAAATATAAAATGGAAGAGCTTTTACACGTGTTAAGCTCTGATAAGAAGAGGTAAAATTGCAAAGCTTATATGTAAGGTACACAACATAGAAAGATAACTAAATGAGTATTCTATTTGTAACAAGTCCCATCTCTGTGGGTGATGTAGTACTGGACCTTTGCATCTGAAAAGAAGCAAGAATGATACACTGAGCTAAAGCTGAATTTGCTTTTTAAGAAAGACATTGATTCCACTTCCACCTGTTCTCAAGAGTTTGATTTCAATCTTCAGGAATACAGCACACTTCAAGTCCAATAAGGTTATTTTTTAAATGACATATATTGCGTCATTATCTTATACACACCAAAACAGATGCAAAAGTTAGGAAGGCAGTTAGTTGGGGTGTTTTTTTTGTTTTTTTTTTTTTTTTTCTTCCTGGAGAAATGCTGTCATGACACAGAAAAAATCATATAGATTTGATCTGCACAGAAGGTGAATGTTCTAGCATGCAAAAAATTTTCCATGTTGCTATGACACAGCCAGGGGCACAAAGGTAGCTCTGTTACACCTGTGTGTCCAGTATTGCTTCTGGCATGTCCTTTGATATAAAGTCCATAAACTGCCCTTCAGTGCTTTTTTACAGAGCTACACTTTAGCTTAGCTCTGATTCGTATCCAACTAATGGGTTTTTCTTTCAAGATTTTCTTTGGGATTTGACATCTATCTATCTAGCTAGCTAGCTAATCGATCCAATCTATTTTTAAATAGATAGCATAAAGCAACAAATAGTTGAATTCTGGCAACGCTTAGGACTCAATTAGAAATACATCCTATTAAATACCAGCATTTTTTTCTGAAGTATTTCCTTACAAGGAATGGGTACCTGTGATGGATTTCCACATTTTTTCCAATTTACCAACTCTGCATGTTCTGAGATATCAGCACCCTGGTCCTCTGTTACAGTGTTCTTCAGCTGTAAGGTTTTTAGATGCAATCTTTTTCATGGAGTCTTTTGCTCTTTTGAGATGTGGTGTGTTATAATTCTCTTCCTGAGAAAGTTTTTTTTTTAATATTTTTTTTAATATTGTGACTTTGTTTAGCAGCTCTTGACACCATTTACCCATTGCTTGCTTTATTTCTTTTCTGTTTGAGAAATCCTTCATTGTTTTCCTAAGATGTCTCAAAACTTGCCTGCTGAAGTCCTATAAAGCTGATAAAATTTTATTATTTCTCCATTAGTACCCACTTCAATATGCTTTAAAGTACTACATGTATAATTCCTTTTCCCTTGACTCATGCTGCTTTTTTTTCTGCTCTCTGTCTTTCATTACACATTTTTGCCTGGTCTTGTCATTTTTGGAGGTATTTTGGAGAAAGTTATTTTTCTTTGTTTGGTTTTCTTTCTTTCTCTTCATTCTGCTTATTCTTACTTCTCCAGATTTCTCTATGGTTTATATTTAAATCAGATACTATTCTGACAGGTTTTGTGCTGCCACGTGAAGAAAAGCTATAGAAACAGTGTTTTTTTGATAGACCTAAATTTTAGAACAATATTTAGTACTAAATATTGTTCTTGAGGCACATTTGAATTTGCTTAAACAATATGTCTGCTCATCCAGTAACTGTCTCATTGCAGATGCAGTTTTGCTTCTGAATTCAAACATGTATTTATGAACTCTGTTTTTATTTTTAATACTTTATGAGGGCTGTGATTTAAAGGCATTGCTGCTATTTAATCCTGTCTGTTGTTTTCTTCATGAATTGATAGTTTCTAGTTATGTATTTAATTGCCATTTAATTTGTAAGTTCTTTTCCAACCACTTTATGAAGCCCCCTTTCTTTTGTTAATTGCTTTGTAATGAGAAGCATGTGAAAGAAAACATAAAGGTCATCATGTAGTTGAAAAATGTTATTGACACATCTTGGCCTTTTATAAGACTGTTGGACTGTTTCCATTTGCTTCAAGGCTGGTGTGAACAGGGTCCGGAGGGTAATGTTCTTCTCTCATCATTGCAGCATGAATAACCTCCAAGTCAAAAGACTAATATCTGATACATGTGATTTCTTATTCCCTCAAATAGCCACAATCAAAACCCAGGCTATAAATGTATTCATTTCATTGCATGGCATGTTTTACAAATTCTGGTTGTTGTGAACTAAGGGTGAGCTTTTAGTGCTTGCCTGGCTCTCTGTAAATTCCCATTTCATTTAAGAATGTGACTTGATAGTTTTGGTGGTGGTGAGCAGCAAAGATACATAAGCATCTGAGGCCTTGCAGGGAAAAATATTCTTCTGGATAAAGTTTAAAAGTTTAAAAGAGATTCACAAAAGCCCAGTGTTTCAAAACAGACATCAGTTTTCAGAAGGAGCTTGGTATGTCCAACTTGCACAGCCAAACATGCCAATATTTTAGGGGAATGTAATTCCTCAAGTGCAGAGTAAAAGGTAGTTGTTGGCAGCGTGCCCTGCCGATGAATTTTCTTTTAATTGTATTTCAGAATAATAATTCTGGACTTGATTCTCGCATTTAAACTTATATACTGGGACATGATGGGGGCACAGTATTCCAAACTTGTGGACATCTGTAGCCCTGCAAATTTCAGTAAGGCTACAGATTTTCAAGTATAATCTGGTGCACGAAATTCACACAGCATGACCACAGACCCATTAAAAAAAATATCAATGAGCAATTTATTATTTTTGAAAATGTATGCGAATATAGATGAATAGGTAGGTTTTCCTACAGCAAATGTTAAACTAAGTGGGACATCACTCATTAGCTACTTATGATATTCCATTGGCCGCTTAAAACTTCAGCTTTCTTTCATTCAGATGTATCCAATTATCCTTTTTATCTTTTTTTTTTAAGGTTAACAAATATATGTTTGTCAGGCTTTCTGAGCTATACTTATTACCTTCCATAAATATTCAATTTTAATATAACAACTTATTTTTTGAAATGGCTTGCAGCATATCTAGTAAAGTATTATTCTTGGGAATAATGACTGGCTTAAGAGTAATTTAGCAGATATAAATAAAAGTAGTAAATGAATATGATTCTGCTTTTCAAAGGACTTAAGTGTCCTGCTTGTTTCCCGCTACAGTAAGTTATTCATAGATTCCTTAAATTTGTTTTGAAGTTCATTTTAGTACTAAAAAAAATCCCAGAAAGCTATATTAAGAATGATTTTATGCATGTTGTGACTTAGGAACAAATCTGATTTAAAATACTTTTTCATGGCTATTGGAAAGGATCTTCTGTGCCCTCCTTGGAGAAGCCAAATCTTTCATCTGGAATTTAATTATTCAAAGAAACAAACAAAGAAACAAAAAAAGCTTTATTTTGGGTGAGTTAGAATGTTGCTCCATGACATAGTCAGAAAAATGTTCTCAAACAACCACTGCAGAAAAACATAATTATGCTCACAAACAGAGTTGTTAGAGATGAATGAGCAATGAGTGGACAGAATGTGTTGCTTGATAAATTTAGCTCTGCCTCTGACTGCTGCTTGTTTGTGAGCTGCTTTGGTCTTCCTTGAATCTGTTTGCTACTCTAAATTAGCCCCCAGTCATGGTGGCAGCTCTTGTGTGTTCCCACGGCCCTGGGAGCAATGCCAAACATGTTCTGCTGCAAGCAGAGCCTTCTGAACAGGCTGGAGGAGGTGGACCAGAGTCAGGATCTGGTCATCTTAGCTCAGCCTTTGGGCAAACCTGAATATTCATCTCCTTTTGATATAAAGCCAAAGAAATATTACTGATACATGATAATACAGATACATTACCCAGGAATAGAAAACAGACTGAGAACATGGAGTCTTGATCTCATCAAAGGCAAAAATCTCAGCCAAATACGGTGGAGCAACTATCTCTGAAGCATATCCTAATCTCAGCAGAATGGAAAAAAAAATGGAACCTCTGAGTACGAAAATCTGCTGGTGCAGTTACTGTCTTTGAAACAAGCAGTGAGCAAACTTGCTACCAGCATGTGTGTTCTCACTGAAGAAACAAATTGAGTCTACAGAGAACTTGAAGGAGCCCATACCAGCTCTCAGCACTGACATTAAAATGATCCTTACACTAAGGCATTATAGTAGGAAAATAAGAAAGAACTCTACCTGTAACACAGCTGCCTACAGAGGGATCAGAATAATCAGCTCATTGTACTCACAATGGTGTTTGCAAGAATATGTTAATATTCAGAAATGGAATTCTTACCTACTAGATCAACCACAAGCTGCCTTAAGACAACAGATTAACACAGAGCCTAAGGGAACCCAGTTGTGATTCAGGCCACTGTTGTGCAAGAGAGAAGAGCTCCTTTAAAGACGTGAAAATAACAGACAAAGCACAGCTAAAACAGAGAATCCAAAACAGGCAGGATGAAGAAGAACATTGTGAAGAACACAATGATGTTGGTCACCTAGAGCTGGCTTTAAAAAAGCATTGATTGAAGTGTAGAGACAGCATTGATATTGTAGCTCTGTTATAAGATATACAGTCATATTAAGAAAACAGTTTTAATGAGTATCATCATGGTGAAGTGGGTAGAGACACAGATTCAGCAGAACCACTTGTGAAAGCAGTATTTTTTAAAGAGCATAGGAAAGCAGCATGTAATAAAAGTAGAATTTTTAAAAGTAGAAAATTTCCAATGAACTATTAAAACAGAGAAGGTATAAATACCTTCTTAATGAGAAGGCATAAATTAAGTCTAAGTTATTTCTATGTCAGGAATTCTGAAAAAAATACAATTGATGCAAAGTAGTATTTTACTAGGTACAGGAACTTTTTACCTTACAAGATCCCATCTGATTTCTACAGTTTTATATATGCTTAAGAGTTACACAGGGTTTTTTAGTAAGAAAATATGAAGGTATTACAGAAAAACAAGTTTTTAAATATTTTTGGTTTGTCAACTGCTTGAGAAGAGATGGAAATACATGATTTTGCAAGAAGATATGCGATGATATAGCTCAAGAGAGTACTGTGATCACAATGAAAAATTTGGATTCCCAGGAAAAGTACTACTTTGTCTTTGCAGAATGTAACAAGCCTAATTTGCTATGAAGTGATGCTATTCAGAGTCTACAAATGACCAAAAGGAAGTTGTAATGAAGTAATGTATTGGTCGCCTCGCTGAAGTAACAAGTGATGGGACAAGAGAAAATGTCCTCAAGTTGCACCAGGAGAGATTTAGAATGCATATTATGAATGCTTTATTCACTGGAATAATTCACTGGAAGAGTTATTAAACATTGGAACAGGCTGTCAAGGGAAGTGGTGGAGTCACCATCTCTGGAAGTAGTGAAAAAATGTGGGTGTGGCACTGAGACACATGGTTTAGTTGTGGACTTGGCAGTGCTAGATGAGCAGTTGGCCTTCATGATCTTACCAGCCTTTTCCAACTGAAATGATTCTATGATTCTCTGCCATGATAAGGTAGGAAGTAATTCTTTAATGGGAAGGGGAAAAGTGCCATGGTAATTGCAAAAATCTGTCCTTGTTTTAGGTTGCCTTTATTGACTTCTAATTTGTGCTTATACATGCTTGTAGTCAATTTACCATGAATTAGACAAGAAACAGGATATAAATGACTGTTTAAAAGCTGTGCTTGAAGTGGCAAGAAACTCCAAATAAATCTAAAACTATGAGTGGATGTTGAGCAAGCTTGCTTAGGAATAATCTGATAATGCCAAGAAATCAAACAGTATAGGACTTGGAAACATTTCTTGCTAATAATGCCTTGTGAATGATGTGCAGCAGAAGCATGATTTTCTATTTCTCTAATGAGCATATTTAGGCACCAACAACCACTGGGGAGAAGCAATGGTGCATGTCTGTATCTTGGTCTACACATTTTTTATCAGGATTTATGATGAGCACATACAATAAGGATGAGAAACACCTGGTGTTGAGACACCCTTTTTGGGAGGAAGGACAGCTGAGATATAAAAAGAAATCTTTGATAAAGATTTCAGGGGGGTTAATGAAGATTAATACCTGTGAAAGTAGTCATTTCTGATCATTTGTGTGGGCTGAAGCACTGTGGTGTTAGAATAAAAGCTGATTGAATATCTTGTGGTGGGCTTTTTATGTATTCTTTAAATGTGTGACGCTCACCATAGTAAAAAAGTATAACACAGAGCGAACCAAGCCTGAGAGGTTTCATGTAAAATACCTGCAACAGGAAGAATGTGACTGGTAAGTTGTTAGAGTGGTCCAGGATGCCTAGCACCCTTTCTGCTTCACTGTCAGCCCTGATTAGTATTATTTTTAACTATGTGATATGGAGAATTTAATAACATTTCTGCTTCTAGATGTGGACCCAGCTAAAGGAAGAAGATGACAGTAGTTATATTCAGCTAAGGAAAAATCTGTGAACCATGCTGCCTGAGTGTAGGTCCAGTATCTGCACACTAAAACTGCTCTTAAATTTTCACTGGATTTGCTATTTTGCACAGCAAGTTCCTAGAGTACACTTGTCATGAATAGATGTGGAAAACAAAAACAGACCCCACAGGGTCATACAAGGTAAAGTGAATGGATGTTTTCTCTCTTAGATATTTGCACTATTTTACTTCTTTTGCTCTAATTTAGTTTTGATTTTCTCTCTCTTTCTGGGCCTTGAACTTCACTTACTCTGTATGGAGGTTAGAACTTCTTGATAAATCCAATTAATTTGTGAGCAGTTGGCATCTACAGAACACACACTACATCTTTACATAAAACCTCTTTTGAAATAGTTGTTGTTGTGTATGTAACAACAGACAGAGTTTGAATGTGAATTTTTTGGTAGGACCATTGTGCACAAACAGAAACAAGACCTATTAGAATTACATTTCCATTAATTTTAACTTTTTTAAAAATGAAAAATATCCAATGGATTAGTACCAATTCCACATGTCTATCTGAGCCAAGTAAGACATCAGATTTCTGAATTACTGAAAACTAGTTAATTTGCTGTAATCTCATAGTACTTTTTGTGATATGATTCCAGATTAATCCGAGGGAAGAGACTCTGGAAAAAAGGACTCAAGTGATTTGGAATAAGGGATGACAAGTGGTCAAAAATGTTTGCTGTAAATATAAGGACATCTACTTGTAGAGGACAGTGGATCATGGATAACATGCATACAGTTCAGCTTAGAATTCAGCTATAAGGAAAAATTTGAAGCCAATGAGTTTGTACATGAAACAAAGAAGGAACCAGTAATGTCCATGTGAAAGAATCTTTCATACTCTCTCTGCTTT
Source organism: Vidua macroura (assembly GCF_024509145.1). Lineage (NCBI taxonomy): Eukaryota > Metazoa > Chordata > Aves > Passeriformes > Viduidae > Vidua > Vidua macroura. The sequence continues at coordinate 93,906,805 of NC_071571.1, forward strand.
AGCCACTAACAAGGAATAGACATGGTTTTATTTCTTAAAAGAGCTATTTTTCAGGCAAATATTTCTTGATTTCTTTTGATATTGGAAGATATCACCTGAAGTTAATGATCTACTAATTTTTCACTGAAAAGACAAAAAAATTATTTAAATTATATTTAACTGTGAATGTATGCTGTTATATTAACTATCTATTTACTATACACTTAAATAATATTTTAAATCTGTATTTTCCCTGGTGGCATGCTTTTCATACATCTGGTATTAATACACTTGTGTGAGAATTTTCTTAAAGATTCTCAAAATTCTATTTCCTGTGGTTAACCCCTATATTGTGGATAAAATAAGCTAGGCATCATTTACCAGACACACTGAGAAACTCAGTAATTAATGGGATTCAGAGTTCATCTTATTTGAACACTGCTAGCTAGCACTAGGCTTCATAGTGCCTCCTCAGTATTCAGTTAAAAAATTAGAAAGTAAATTATATGATGGTCCACTCTGTATAGCACATCAAATATTCTTGGTGTGTGAAGTTCTGTAAAGCCATCTGTTAGACAAAGGGAAAGGGGGAATAAGAAAGCCATGTTTATAAAGTCAGGGTTCGGGGCAAACCTTAGATCATCTTTTCACAGGCAAAAATGGTGCCTATAACTCAAAGCAACTACATCAGAATAATTAAGATCAGAGAATGACCCTTCAGGACCCATCCTGCTGACTCTTTCTCTGACCTTTTGTACAGCTCTGTAGCAAAAATGGGACAGGGAGATACTCCCAAGAGGTTACACAGAGATCCTCATGACACGAAGGATATGTGGGTGCCATTAAACTGATGCATCAGTTCTGTCTCTGCATTTCCACCCAAGGGATGTCTGAGCTTGCCTGGGATCAATGGGAAGTGCATGATAGGAATTGCTGTGTGAGAGAAAGCCCTATAAAAGAACAAATAAATGATGGGTATAACCTAGTCATGTAAAATACTCCCAGACACATGTGGAACCAGGAGGTTTGTATAACTTTCTGAAACCTCTGGCTGGAAATGGCACAGATCTTTCCTTAGGAAGAAAATTGTGGCCCCTCTGAAATAAGGGATGAGTGTTATCACACTGGATTTTTTTTCTGGTGTGGGGTCTGATAAGGCTTCCAGCATTTGCCTAAGGTTTTGGGACTGGTGCTACTTGTCTCCTTTTGGAGGAAAAAGGGGGAAAGGAAGAAAAACAATTATATGCTTGCTGCAAAAGCTTTTGAGACTGACTTGAGAATCACTTAATTCAGCTCTTTGTTGACTCTTGCTAAGGAAACAGAGAATAAATAAAAATATTTATTAAACCTAGGTTGTTTTAACTCTAAAGATATCAACTTGGTACTGATACGTTCCAAACAGAAATTATTTTTTTAATTTAAAAAAATCAGTCTTAGGAGGTAATTACATTTAATAGTGAAGTAGATGAAAAATAGTAAAAAAATTAAATAAACCCACAACAAACAAAAAAACCCCACCCAAGCTTAACAATTTCATTTGATCTGAAATGGAACAGCTTTCACTCTTTTATTTTACTGTGGAAAAAATAGCCAATGGCTGATTGTCAAATGGCATAAGTCAGATGGTTGTGCTGACCTAGTTATAATCACCTTTCAGTTCTGTGACAATTGAAGACAATTTGTGTTTTTGATGTTCTTTTTATCTACAGTCCATTTTTACTGAAAAAATAAATACTATCCATGACCTTAAACGTGCCTTTTTTTTTAAATAATGAAAAAGATGCTTAATTACAAGTATTAAAGCTTGAAACTGTGAACAAAAGTGGTATTTTTCCCAGTGACACACGGTTGCTGGTTTGCTCTGGAAGGCTGTGTGCATCCATGAAAGTGATTAATGCTCAGTCCTGGCTGCAAAGGGATAACAACATTCTTTGACATTTCCTATCTTACATCATGCTGTGTTCACCCTTTTTCATAAGCAAATCTTTGCAAAAGAGAGAACTACCTGTACTTGCTTTCCCCATCTAACACAACTTACCAGAATTTCATGTGAAAAAATAATTTTTTCTACCACTAGTTTGAAGAGTAGCAGCAGAAATTGGTGTTACTGTTGTAGTTCTCAATGCTAACTTGCTGGCCTTGTTTTCTGTAAAATTGCTGAAGTGCTACCTAAATTTTAAAATACTTGAATTTTACTTACAAGATCCTTAGAGTATTGATTTGTTTTTCAGTATAAATATTTTCATTAATTCAAGCTTAAATAAAATAAAGAAAGAAATTTCCCTCCCCCTTTTCTAAGGAGCACTTAAGGAAATGTGTTTAGAAATGCCATACTGAAAGTTTTCACCCTTTTAATTTCACACTGTCCAGTCCTGCTCTTTGTGGTTCCTGGAGCTTCCAGTTGAGATCTGGGTCTTGCTCCTGCAAGCACTAACTGTACATAATCAGAAGCAATCCTGTTTCCAAGACCTTCGAGGCAAATGAAGCAAGACAGGAAAAATAAGCACCAGTGTTCCTGATTTTTCCAGCTGGGCACTAAGGGACTGAGTGATTAGGATACTTGCCCAGTGTCAGTAAAGTTTATTGCAGTAACAGGAATTGAACATATGTCTTCATTTTCCCAGGCTCCTGTTTTAAATAGAGACCCTCTTTCCTTCTGTGAAACCTTATTCTGTCTGAAATGCTGTATTCAAAATTCATAATGGTTGAACCTGAATATTTGAACATATGTTTTTCAAATTTGTTATATTTTTGCAAACTTCAAAAAAAATTGCCTGCTAACATTGTGTCTTCAAAGGCCATTAAATAGTCTGGGCCTAGATGTCAGGCCACAGTTTCAAAAACTTTTGCCAGGAGAAATATCTTTCTTATGCAAACAAATCAATATTTATGTGTCCTAGCTGTACATTTGCATGAACAAATACAAGTTTTGCCTGGGCAAATACTGATGCATGAAGTCTGCACTGGCATGTCTCAGGATAGAGTTTTAACTAAACATATTTTGTAGCAATAAGTAAAGTGTCCATTTTGAAAGTGTAGACTTTTATTACATAAGGAGAAGGATGAACATCATATTAGTAAAATCTGCTAATGGGTCAGAGGAGAAATGTTTGATTCAACATTTTCTACTAGCTTGTGAAGTTTAGTAAGTCTTCCTCTTACAAAGCTATTTTTTCCTTTTGTAGTGTACTCTATATTTTTACAATAATTTCTAGATGCAAGTTCTCCTACACAAATCATTAACTCCATGTCTATCTGACTTCTTGGTTTTAAATGACATGGTTTGATTCAGGGCAATAAATCAACAATTTTTGAGGGGGCAGGAAAGAGAGAAAAATCCTGTGATTTTAATTTTCATAGAAGGGCTGTTTGTGTTCTTTTGCTTAGGATTTATCTTGGGTCATGCTTGTTGGCTGTAACTGCCCACCAACATCAAATAAAAGATCCTAACTTGAGAACTGGAGACTGTCCAAAGTTTATGGAATTTAAATAAATTTAAATAAATATAATCTCACCTGCAGTGCAAGTCTCCTGTTCAGACTGGGAGGTCTTGATGGAGTCTGTTTCCTTTGCTTCTACTGCCCTGGAATTCAATCCAGAAAAAGAAGTAGGTGCCCAAATTTAAAACTGCAATCCAAAACACCTCTGCTTACTTGCTACCAACTCACAGAAGTGTCTAAACATCACACTAAAATAAATCACACACCATAGCGTGATTTATTTTTTTTCTTCAGACATTCTTAGGTATCTGAAACCTGTGCCTCTCCTTCAGATTATCTTATGAAATAGTTTTTCAGCCCCTTCCTTCAGAAGAGGTCTGTGAGAGACAGAGGGATGGTCTATCTGACCAACTAGATTATATCCATAAAGAGTCTAAAATCTGGATCAATTTCTTCCTTGACCCATTCCTTTTCTTTGAAAATTCAGTTAAACCAAATCTTCCACTGATCCCAGCCAATAATGGAGGAGAAGCCTCACATTTTTTATTTGCTATTGCAGACAGCACCAGTAGTTTCCCAACTTTTAGCCAACTGCAGAGGTGTGCCACCAGCTTCACTGAAGGTATGTTGATATTGATATTTCAGTCCCTGTAGTCTTGCACAGTACAGTCATACCCTTAAGAGCATTGCACCCCTACTATCATATCCACTTCCCTTTGTGTTAGCTGGCAACAGAGATCTTCAAAGTATTCCCCTCTTTTTTGCGGTCCACCAGGAGAAGGGCAAAACAAAGCCAGATTGGCCCATTTTTGGGAACCTTCTTGAAACAAACAACAGCAGCGGTTTGTTTTCAAGAATGTTGAGCAGCATAAGCTAGCCTGGCCTTGGGAGTATTCTCACACAAGATTTCTTTCACACTATAACTTCACCTTTGCTGAGAGAATCCATTCCCCTTCCCATCTTTTGTTGTTACATAATTGTCACAGGACGAGTGCGAGTGTGAGCTTCAAACAAGGCATGCCTTAGCCTCAAGATTTGGCAACAGTTTAAATGTAAGGAATCACTCTGGCTTGCAGATTCTAAGGATGGCAGATAAGGTCTATTTATAAACTGAATTATTTATTAAACAGACAAGAGATAACAGCTGAAAGATCTTAATCAGAATCTCTTACTACACAGTATAAAACTAAAAAGAACTACTAGTAGATTACAGCGTAACATAAACCAGTGCATTATATCAAGACACCTATCAAAAGTAATAGTTTTGAATAGGAGTTGAATGTAATTTATCACTGAAATGATGATAACATGCAGAGATTCCTTCACTTAATCCCTGGAGAGTAACTGCAAAGCAGGCGTTCCTGCTCATGGGAGAAACTCCACTGCATTCCAGGGAAATGTATAGATTTCTGTTTTGTTAAAGTTTGGTGTAAACTAAGTGTCAAAAATCTAGCTTACCTTTCCAGATCTCACTTAACAAATGGTAAGATGTTTATAACCCCATGGTGCCAAAATAACTTGCTCTAGGGCATCTTGTCCTGTTTGAGTTATCTGACTGATTAACAAGCAGCAGATAAGCTCTGGTGGGGGTGAGATGCCCTGCTATGATGATGCTTCCTGCTTCACATCCTTTTCACCATGCAGCAAATAATACTAGTTGTCACCTCACACCACAGGTGTCCTGGGCAACAGACAGTGTGCATTCATGGTCCCTTCATTAAAGGTAATCCCTCTGGGCCTCAAAATTAAGGATGAATAGTAAATAATTTTCTTTCTACCATAGTTAAAAGCAAAATGAAGCTTGTGTTTAGAAAGAAGGTTGTAAAAATTAAAACGAATACCTCAGTTACTTGTGCTACTTGAAATGTAAGGCAACAGAACTTCAGGATTTCTCTTTTAAGACATCTCTTCATTTGGACTGACACTAGCTACTTCACAATTGTTCTCTCATACTCAGCATTCATGGTGTCAGTAGCTGGGTGTATTGGGTGATGCACCTCATGTGCAGAACTTGCCCTCCTACTCTAGCTGTGTCTTATGGTTTGCAACTCAAAATGAGTCACAAGCAACCTAGAGTTTTATTCCCAAGTGCCCCTTGACTGTGAACTGGGGACAATTTTTTCCTTTCTGCTGTCAGAGCATGCCTGAGAAAATTGACAAAAACTTGTCACAACACCCAATATCTGAGTTTGACTCATCAAGCATAGCTTGATCCTCCAGAGTTTAACTTTTCAGAACAGAAGTTGTGCCAAGAGATATTGCTTTCAGCTGAACAAAATCAAACATTAGAAGTATTTGAAATGTCCTGCCTCGTTGACATAGGTGAAATTCAGTGGCCTGTAATTCTGCTTAAATGATCCCAGATAAACAACAGAGAAAGTGGAAGAACCAAACTCAACAACAAACTCAAAGAGTGGGCAAACCACATGTGTAGTTTGGGCTTGGGTCAGTTGCTCATTAACACAAGGCCTTAATTTTTTTCAACTTTCTAGAGCATTTAATAAGATGGTCTACTCCATAGCTCCAATAGCAGACAATATATAAAGATATTATTAAAGGCTATCCATGGCTTAGAAAGGAAAAGCTTCTTTAGCTCTTTTTGTAATCAAGGGCCCAAGTTTGGCTGTAGATTAAACCCAAATTTGATAAATTCTATTGATTAATTTCTAAAGGAAAATATGGTTAGAGTCTTGGTCTAAATCACTTTCTAGAGAACACACCTTTCAGTGGCGACTTGAGAGGGAAGAGAGAGATTAGATGTTGTGGAGGCTTTTGCTGTTTTAATAATGATTTCTCATCAAAAATTATGTTAAATATTAACAATTACATGCCAGTCCCAGTAACATTTGTTCGTAGAACTACTTAGAGCTGGTAACACTAACTTGCATTCTTCATAGAAAATGTAACAATAGGAATGAGATGAATCTATAGTTGTTGACTTATCTGCATTCTCATCTGGTCAACTACTTTATACAGAGAGGAAAATCCCCTTAGAAGCCATCAATTTTCTTCCTAATGCCCTCCTTTTCACTGTTTAACTGAATGTCCTTAATTTTGTTTAGTTTTGTTTAGGCGATTTCTCTTCTGATCAGATGGTTTCCAAATCACAGCTGGGAAATCGACTGTAAACAAATGGCAATTTACACTACATCTATAACTTATTTATCAAAAGTGTCATCTTTTTCCTATACTTCAGTCCTTCTACCCTGCATCACAGGGACTTGTGAGAAAAGTGAAGATTCAGGAACAATTAGGAGATACTCACCTATAGTTATATCGATCACAATTCTGTGTCACATTAAATGTGGCTTCTGAAGAAGAGACCATTTAAAATGGAAGTCATGCTCATCTGAAGATGATATTTCCAACCCTGAACTTTTAATGCAAAAAATACCTTCCATTTTTACCAGACTTGGCTTTTTTTGTAATGTCAGTATGCTTTGTTGTACACATTCCCCAACCTGACCATGAGGACTTCATCCTGCTTCTTTGAGTCTGCCCATAGATGTGGTTTTAATCCCAGTAGCAGGCAAAACACAGTATCACAAATTTTGGCAGGAAGGGGAGCCAGGAGCTGAGCACGGTAAACACAGACAGAGATGGTGTCCTTATCAACAAGGATGCCATCCTTAGGCACCTGGACATGGCAAGTGGAGCATGTTTTATGCTAACACCTTCAGACGAGAGAGTCTAGACTGCCAGAGAAACCCCCAGTGACATGGAAGGTCCAACATCAAGCAAGTAGGTCAGGTCAGCAAGTCACTGATGGGATCACTCTGTGCTAGGATGCATCTGCCAGGGTTGGAGACAGCCTGTTGGTCAAAGTGTGAAGCAGGTCCATGATCAAGTCAGAGAATCAACTCAGGGCATGAGGGTTAAGGCGCAAATCACCAGGATACCCTGGCCAGGACTGAACACAACTACAGTGCAGCCACCCTGACCAAAGCTGAGGCCAAAACTGTCTGCTAGGGCATGAAGGAAAAAAAAAAGTATTATGTACAAAGAAACTGGCATTGTTGATACAAAAAGTTAATTCACAGCTCCTGCTAAAAAAAGTGCTTGTTATTTCTCAGAAAATTCCAAAGTGTTCACAAAGGAAACCCCCCTTTAAACAGAAAGCTTTTAAGAACAATAATTTCTTGCACTTTTTTTGCTTAAATGTGAACACAACTTATGAATTTTTACTGTCACATTAGAACTCAAATTTGATGCTAGATATTAATAAACAATTTGCCTTTTTTTGTTAATAGCTCTGCTTCAAGCATATAAGGGAATTTATGAATCAATTCTTCACACATTTTATGGCCCCACACAACCTCTCAAATAGATGATCATAGATAAGGGCTGAAGAAATGGCCATCAGTTCTTATGAAATTTCTGTTTTTTTATCTCTGACAAAAACTGGCAAACTTCTAATGCACTGTCTTCCTATACTTGCTGTTAATGTATACTTGCTGGACTGATGCTAGGACAGTAGGTCCATGTCCTATACTGATGTAGATGTTGCATTAAATTAGCTATCCTTCATGCTATTTTTTCAGCTCAATTCTCCAGTTTGTAGACATCCAGCACTCTTGTAGATCACTCCTCTTTTGTGTCATTGGCTAATAAATGTAAGCATCCTATCAGTTTCTTCATATAAGCCGTTAACGAAAATACCAAATGCTTTTAAACCCAGAAGAGCCTTCCACGGATCTCCATTCAATACTGTCTTCGGATTGATGGTGAACCATTATTAACTACTCTGTGTGCAAACTGTGCTGTCTGTGTCTACTCACATGATTTGACTCAGAGAAGCAGTCTCTTTGTCCTGCTTATGCATGTTGATTTAGTTTTATGGAGATTTTGGATTGTGTCACCCAGACTCCTTTAAGATGAATCTAAATCTGGATTTTGACTCCAGACATATAAAGAAAGCTCTGCAAATCTGTGCAGAGACTGGTGGAGTACAAACTAGTGATTGGTTCTTTTGTTGTCTTTGAACACAGGACTCTAGACTTGTGTCTACTCCTTTTGTGTCAAACTGTGTTGTGTACGCATGTTTTCCATGCTTATCAGACTATCATCAAAGACAAATTTGAGAGTTCTATTAAAGTAAAACACACTTTGGCTTGATTCTGATTCCACAACTGTGCTACAGCGACTCCATTCCTTTGCTTTAATGTTTGCTTTAATGGATGAAAGCTCGTCTGTGATTTGTAACTGACTAAAGGAGTATAAATCTACAAATGCCTAAACTGCCTCTTGATATGTCATGGGAGCTGCAAATCATCACATCAGTCAGAATTTTGTGAAGTAGCATTATAGTCTTTCTTTCTGAAAGCTGCCAATTTGAGCACAGTACTTGTCAAAACTGTTTTTGTCCCCCCTAGTTCACTTTTATTTGTCCATTTTACAATCAAAGAATATGTTTCGTAAGACAGTTCTTTCATCTGTACTGGTCCCTGTATTGGCTCATGAATCAATTCTTCACACATTTTATGGCCCCACATAACCTCTCAAATAGATTATCATAGATAAGGGCTGAAGAAATGGCCATCAGATCTTATGAAATCTCTATGTTTTTACCTCTGACAAAAACTGTCAGAATGTCTACTGCCAGTTTCTTGCAAGAAATCGAGCTGGTCACTCATGGTTGCTCCTAGTAAAATGAATTGTAGGATCTTCTAAGCAGCTGGAGCCTCTGTAAAATTCTTTCATAAAATGTGTCTTTCCAGGGCAAAGTTCCAAAGCATGCAACTGGGGAAAACAAATGAAAGAAAAGACAAGTTTCCTGTCCCTCCTCCTAACTTCAATGAATTCTTCATGTTGGGAAGTATCATGTTTCTTGAACCAGCAGAACTGGGATGCTGAAAGTTTGTGAGAGGGAGCTTTAGCTGAACACAGATCAAGATGCTGGGCCCAGTCCTCTTCTACCATAAATGGGTGGAACCCCATCCATGGAGAGTGTGCCATTTGATACTATTTACACTTTTTCCATGGAATTACCAAGCGTCTTTTCCAACTGCAAGCTTTTGCTGTGTTCTCTGACTCTGATTTTTTAAGAGCTGTATATTTGCTTAGTAGTATTTACTAAAAGATTCAGTGCCCAAAAAACATTGATGCATTTATCACACTCTCTGCTTTTGGGTCTAATTCTCCTCCTATGCTTTTAATCAATGTGAAATAATGCATGATGGTAGTGGCAGTGGCTTTGGTGAAAGCTGCAGGAGAACCGGGTCACACATATTTTTGTTATTTAATCATTGGTCATTGATCATTGATTCATATGATAAAGAGGTCTTAATTAAGGCTAAGGTCTATCACTGCATGCAGCAGTCACTTTCTCTGTCTCCTTCCTGGGGATCTTTCAGCTTCAGGAAGTGATGGGGCAAGCAATAAAAAGCCCATTTTGTAGAGTTTCTGATGAGTTGTGTGGGCCACTCAAAAGGGAACAAATACTTCTGAGAAGTCTTTGAATGACTATGAGTGAATCTCTGGTTATCATGCAACTGGAAAAAAAATAATATCCATTGTAACATTTCAGTTTTTTCAATTGCTCATTGTTGCTTGCAGTTCTGGTTGCCAGGACTTAATGACCATAATTCTTCATGTGAAAGCCATGACTTCTATTTTGATTTATGTAAGATGTGTTAATATTTGTTAAGATATGGCAATAAAATCCCAGAATAGATTAGACTTCAAAGGACATCTTAATGCAATCTGAAGAGAACATTTGCAGGTCTAGCTATAGTCCAAATCCTACTGGCTCAGACTTCTTTCCATGTACCACTGTTGAAGATTCTTTGCGGATTTAATCTGTAGGCATCTTAGACTGGCTGGTCCGTAATTTCTTAAAAGCAAATCTTCAATCAGAACTTTAAATATCTCCAGAAATATCACTTTTAACACAGAAGAATCTTCATGTAAAAGATCTTGTGACTGTGGCAGAAGAGTCAAGAGAAGGCCCTTGGCCAGGATTGAGAAGTAGATTTTGTGGATGATTATGATTAGATTTTTGCTATTACCATATCTAAATATTGCCCATGCTGTATCTAAATAAGAGCTCTATCAAGTATTAGAAAGGATTTCAGTAGGTTGTTGTGTCACAAGCTTCACAGAGACCCCCTTCCTTTCTAAATTTCACAGGGATGCCTAGGTGTGGTTAGATCCATTTAGTCTCAGTTTTGATCAACAACTTATGTTTAAAGGGTTATAATTAAGAAGCTCCATCTAGAAAAGTACAGGTTTAAAGTTTTTGGCCTTGCAGATTAACAATTACAAAACAACCAAGTATCTATGTAGCTACTTTAGCATTTTATCTCCCCATTCAAGCAGACTTAGTGCTTTTTACTCACCGGTCCAAAAATGAGTGTTCCCCATTTTCATGCTGGACATACCCTGCAGATGTCCTTGCCAGAGGTGGGGATCTATCCTGAAATACTCACCTAGTGTTCTTATCTTAGGGCAAATGGCCCATCAGACAGGAAAAGTGTGTGTGTGAGAGGACACATGCAAAGGCACAACTTTCATCACTACCACAGTCATTCTTAGTCTTGTCTACAACTTCTTATGTGTTCAGTGTTGCAGCATGAAGTCATTCATCCTGATTGCTTAGTCAGCCTCCACTACAATATAACTGGTTATGCCTATAGCTCATATCTTGCCATTACTTTCACTTCAGCGGTAAGATAAAAGTGCCACAACTACATTTCATTTCATTTCATTTCCTGGATAACATGGCTGACTTGTGATCATTGAGTTCTTGCCATCATTTGAGTGGTTTAACTGAAAAAAATAATTTTAACCAAGAGATTTGTGTCCTTTTGTATACCAACTAAATACATGCTAAGACCCCATATTAGGTAATCATGTCATAATAATAATGACATCCCATAATGTCATATCTCCCCATAATGGGTAATCATGTCATCCCATAACTTTAATTTCATAATCATTCAGTGTGTTATATTAAGAGAAAAATAAGAGAAGGTGCTTCAGCAAACTTATCAAAACTTGTGGTTTACTGAGGCAGCTGTGCTGATTCTCCACAAGATACAATTCACTCCTGAAACATTCAAGTAAAATCTGCTGCTTGAAATCTGGTGGGAACTCCACACTGCTCCCCTGGAATTCTAAGTATTATGCTGACCCATGCTCTTCATAAAGTAGTGGGCAGCAATATGATGATAAGTTCAACAGATAATCATCTGAGTCACACATGCCCTCCTGCTGGCTCTGGGCAACTTGCTCCACCTGAATCATGCTTCTTCTGCTAGGTATCATAATTAGCTATGTTAAGGTTCTAAATATATAAACATATATCTGAGACACTTTGCAGTGAGTGCCATCTATGCTTTTATCTATCCTTGAGTGTTCAAATATGTTGGAAAATCTGGAATAACAGGCTGTATCGTCTACAAATGTTATCTACAAACATTTAAACAGAACGAAACAAACAAAAAACCTTATCACTGAGCTGAGAATGGTGTGACATTGCCCATGCTTCACCTTCAATTTAAAAATTACTTCAGGCAGAGTGGCATTCGTGGCTTCCTTGCTTTTACACTGGGAGTAGTCATTTGCGATGACTTCTAGGAAGGATAATGAGAAACACTGATATATTACCAATCCTTTCTTTGGTTCCCTTGGACCACCAAATTTTCACAGCAATTCTCTGGGATCGGATTGCTTCACCATGGACTCACCATCATCTCGTCCAGGCACTGTATCAATCCCAAATGGAGCTGCCATAAGATTTGCATACACTGTGTAATGAAGAAGGCTGGTACCAGTAGATTGTACAGTGGCCTTTAAGATATACCAGCTTGGACATTCTAGCAATAAAACTATGCTGCCTGTTGCAATAAATAACCTGTACCATTTGGATCTTTGCATTATGCTCTGTCAGAAGCTTCTGGCTTCTTCTTCTCCATTATGACTATCATGTTCTCTGGTCTCTTCACCCAAGTAAAAAGCAATAGGAGAACAAGAGCAGATGGCCTCAAGTTGTACCAGGGGAGGCACATTCATGCTGGCAGTGGAAAGCAATGAGAACTCTTAGCACAGAATCCACTTGACCTGTCTTAAAAATCTGCCTAAGGTGAAGAAGAGTGTCTCCATAGTTTGTACTAATTAGACTGACTAGATGCCCATTGACACTAAGAACAATTTACAGTGATTAACTCCCATGTAAATGTCCACACTGTACCTTTCAACCATCAGGCAAATGGTGTTCCTAATACATGAAGTAGCTGACTCCACCTTAATTTATCATGGTTTCAGGGGAAATTTAAAGAATCCAAATATTTGTATAAATAGATGTTATTTTGCTTGGTGCTCCTATTTCTGACCTGTTTTGCTCCTCCTACTGCTGCCTTTGCTACTTTCCATTGGAGTAACATGGAACATATGTGTCAGGGCATACAGAACAGAACAGGGCACATTACTTCTCCCAGGAACCTTGGTTCTTGGTTCACATTCCAAGGCTGTGCTCTCCTTAGGCATCAGTAGTGCATCAATTGCAGAAAGCACTCAGCATGCCTGAAAAGCAAATTATTTTGACTTAGGTGTCTTCCATGCAGTTTGAATGCTCTTGTCACAGGCTTTAGCTGTGAAGGAAGGGTGGTTGTGACACTGGGCTTTGTGTTGGGACATAAAGTAAAGAAAACATTCCCATTTTTATTACCCAGGAGGAAGGATTCTCTCTTCTCTCTCCTAGCTGCTACTCAGATTTTCAAAGAAGAAAAGGCTAGCACATTTTTTGGCACAGAAACACTTCCAGATTGTGTCTTATTTCTTTGAACTATGCAGGCTAAGATAATGATATAAGGATAATTATATTTCATGCTTCAAACTGAAGTTGATAGGAGAGAAATATCCTTCTGTGTGGAGCTTCTACATCATGTTTAAAACATCTGTTATTAGTTGAAGCCAGAAAGACCTATGCATGTCCTTAATGAATATATTTAAAGAGTAGAGAACACAACCACCATTATAAAAAAAAATTAAAACCCCTTTTTCTCCTTATATTAGCTAATCTGATATTTCAGTTGCATCAACAGTGAAATTGTCAATGATATATCCCATGCTGATCATGAGTTTACCAGAAAAGTATTTCACTAGCAGCTTCAAAACATGCAACTTCTAGAAGAAGATAACAGTAAAATTATCTTTATACAAGAAGACACAAAAGTTCCTACCACATGAAAAAAAAAGCTTCAAGATAAGTAGAGAATGTTTTTTTAGAAACAAGCTCACCAAAAAGCAAAGAAAACCCATTGATTTAGACTGCTACTCTAATAATTCAACTCCACGTGCAGTAGAGATTAGGTCTAGAAATCAGGAGGCTCTTTCCTGAGGGCTGCTAAGTTCTGTCACTGAGGGACACCATGTAAGGCTTTCTATAACCTCTCTACAGCCCCTATCACTATTCAGGAAGCTGAGTAATGATGTATTGAAGGCTGCTTCAAAATTATTATTAGATAGATTGTTGCAAAGGGCCTGGATTGTCCCTCTTTTAGGTTTTGCCCATTTTAAAACCATACTGAGTGAACATAGATCATGTAAATGAAAAAATATGAATAAAAAAACTTCTTGGGACTTGGAAGAAGACTTCTGAGGATCTTTGTTGCTGGGAGGGGAGCTGGAGGAAGAGCACTCCAATAATGCAACAGTAAGCTGTGAGGCGTGGTTGGCATTTGCCTGTCTGCTGGAACATGAAGCAGCAGGACTTCTGTGTGACAACTGGCAGGACAAGTCTAGCAAAATGCCTTGTGAAATAAATGAAAACCATCTCCTGAAATGCAGAATGGTGGTGGACTGAGAATGATTGTGCTCACACAACATATCTGAGATGTGAATCCTTCCTCTTTTATAATTTCACCTATAATGCTCTTGGTGTAGATGCTTTCATGAGAGGGAACTGGAATGTAATTGAAAACCTTACATTATCAAATTAATTCCTCTGGAAGAAGAAGAGGAATTCCTTTGTTGCCTTCATTTATCCTCCAGTGTAGATTTTGTAAAATTCTGGAAGTTTTGCTTTTCTTCTTGTCCATTAAACTTAGAGAATGATTGAATAACTCATCTTTTTCTTTCCAGGCACTAATTAGTTTTGATACTTAACATCTGAATCACTGTGAGATCTTGAAGGTGTGACAAATAAATCAATAAATAAAAAGCTATGACTTTGGAGTTTGTTCCAAGTTTGCATTTTGTAAAAAGGAACAGAACATCAAGACCACCAGACTCTGGTAAGGATAACTCTTTCACACTATTAGGGTAATAAAGGGCTGCAGAACATAAAGTGGTGCCATTTGGAAAGGAGCGGGGGCAGCATCTGACAGGATATTTGACAAAGCAGTTTGTTTGTATGTCTCTTGCTGTACACAACACAAAGCTGAGCACTGGCAGAAACTCTCCGAGTGAAAGGATGTTATTAGGTCCCCCTTGCCTCTATGACTGGCAACGTGACTGTAGCTGACTGATTAGTGAAATTGCTGATCATCATTTTTAGTCTTGAAATTGCAGGGCTGTGGTTTTTGTTTTGTTTTGCATTGTTGTTAGAGAACAGGATAATAATTCATGATGAGCCCATATAGGCTACAATAAAAAATCCCATAAAACAAAAACCTTTGCAAAGCAGTTGGTATTCAGTTCTCCGACAGACAGAATTTAGAATAAAAGGTTGCTAACATTTTGGCAGTGTTTTCCTCAGGCTTTCTCTTGTATTTGTGCCAAATATCTCACAAGGCTCAGATTTGATTAAAATGGCAATGCTCTCTGCTACTTGAATGTAATTAGAGCCATTCATTACAGCTTTAGTTGACAGTTTGGCAACCTGTACATTTTTCTGAATATGGACAGCATTCCATGGAAACAGTTCAAGGGAAGAGTGCAATAAGAGGGTCCTCTCTTGAACTGCAGCAAATGGAAGGCTGTCTATGTTTAGAGAAGTTTACAGGTTTCCAAACTGTCAATCGAAGCTGCAAGGAAGAGCTCTAATTAGATTAACCTAGCAGAGCACTGCAATTTTTGTCAGCCAGCTCCTGTGAGCCCCTGCTGCGTAGTTATCACATATGCTACAGGACCATTAAGTATTTCTATTGCAAGTCACTCTATTTTGCTGCTATTAACCCCGGCCTTACAACACTGTTGGATGGAAAGCAAATCAAGAAAATGTGTTTGCTTATGAAAAGCTTCTCTTCAAGCCAGCTTTTTGCAGAATTTAGAAATTTTTAATCTGCTTGAATTTCCCACCCTTTCTAGTATGAGTATAACAAAATGACACCAATAAGGTCAGAGGCTTCTTTCAGGTTGCTAATGAATTGTATCTTTCAGTTCAAAATAGTAAGTCAACTATTGTTATTTTCATTTTGCATTCTTCCGTGCTGTGTCCTGAAATTGAAAAATTATATCAAGAAATGTCATTTAAAGCATTTCCCAAATCATCTGAAAACACCAACCTTGTTAATTCCAATCCAATTTTCTTGTGATTAAAATAGGAATGTGTTAGTCCAAAATGTGATGAGAACAGCTCTTTGTTTTCCCTGTGGCTCATCACTCTTAAACGGGAAAAAGCAAGGGTGCAGATTAATGGATGGGGCAATGTGTAGTTTAGTTTTACATTGCTTGTTGCTGGGCTACTTCACTATGCGAACCGGGGGATGATAGCCTCATTGCCCTTTTGGTTTCATGGCAGACTGAACACTGAGGCTTTGCAGGAAAGAGGGTGTATCTGGATGAAAAATGGGTTCAAAGCTGGAAAGTCTTGAGATCATTTGTTTGTTTACATAATTGTACACAAAGCCCAATTCCTCTCAACAGCAATAAGAACATGCAGACCATGAGCTTTGCCAAAGTCTCCCACCAGACAGTTTAGCCATGTGCCAGAGAAACATCTGTCTCTTTCTGCCTCAATTCCTTTATCCTCTGACATTTAACTGCCTTCCTCATTCCCAGCCTTGTTAGATGTCCCCGAATCCAGAATCTCAAAAAACCTCTTAGCTCTGGGTGGAGTCATGGCTTTGGGCTGGACACTTAGGAATGCTTTTATTCTGCTCTGCAGAAGTGTAAGTTGCAGAGCTGTCACAGCTCAGGACATGAAGGGCACCAGGAAGCTGTTACCATCCTGAACCTAAACACTCCCCTTTCCTTCCAGATCATCTGGACATCCCTGAGCTAGCTCATGTAATTGCTTTTACAGCACCTGTGATGACCCTTGGCAGAGTTGCTTGCTTTGTCCATTCTATTTAATTTCTCTTAATCCTTGTGTAATTTTATACTGTGTTAAATACATTAGGTAAGAAATCGAGTCAAGCTAAATCAAACAACATCCTTACTGTCATAAATGTTATTACAAATGTTTAACTATTTATGTGGTATTCTCCCTTTCCAACTTTTCAACTCGTCATTGCAAATCCATTTTATTCCTTTCCCATTCTTGTTGGAACCTCCCTCTGTGTGATCCTCCTTCTTTCCCACACAGAATGTAAATAACAGCTTTCAGATGCTGTTGTTTGGCTTGGCAAAGGGCCTCACAGGCAATACCTGCTCAAGTGATTTTAACTCATAAACTGGGATTTTACTGGCAGGCCAACTGTACTTGGTGCCTACCTCTGTACAGAAGTGTCACAGTTGTGTTACATTCTCCCATGGGTTAGTGTGTTTTAAAGTCCTGCTTCTCGTGGGATGCAATAAATACATTAGTGTTGAAAGTTTCTCTATGCCTTAGAAACTTTTTTATGCAGTCCTGTCTGAAATTTTCTCTGAAATGTATATGCATTTAGATGTAAGAAGGCACTCATGTCACCTAAAAAGCGTCCTAAGCTTTGTGTATTCTGCAAGTATTAATATCTGTATTGAATATGAAAGGGAATTTGAAACAAATGTAGGTAAGTATATGTAAGTACACAATTTGACTCTGAGATGACATAAAGGTGACTAAAAGCAATATAAAATGTTCTTTGGAGAGCTCTGTGGTTAGCTTTGTTTCTAGCAGTTTTCTAGTAACTCATTTGTGGTTACACCCTCTGTATTGCAGTCTGAAGACAACTTAGTTATGGAGATGGTCACACATGGCCCTCAAATGCACTTGTCTAGGATACTCAGCACTATTTCTTTCACCTGATGCATGGGAATTGTTATGGCCAAATGTGCTGCACAAGACTCTATGATTCACACTTCAACTTGTCTTGAACTACTATAATTCATGACTGATACTATGTTCATATTGCAAAGTTGGTCCCTGGCATTAGAATCATAAAATCACAAAATGGTTCATCTTGGAAGGGACACCTTCCACCCCAAGATGTCACAATCCTGGTTTCTGGGCTCAGCCATGCCCTGTGTTGGGGCCATTGGAACCATCTGGAATGCGCTTGAAGCAGCCCAGCCACTCCTCACAGAGGCTGCTCTGCAGACCCTGCTGCCAGCATCTGTGTACAGCAACCCATATACATTTCTAGACAGCTGAAAAAAGCTGTAAGCCAGCCTGGAATCACCTTTTCCAGAACACATACAAGGCAGATGTGATGGTAGTACTCTGTGGTGGTTGGCCTCCTTTCTCCTCATTCCTGGTTGTTTTCATCCCAGCTGCAATCCAATTCTGCCACAGAAACTCTCCTGCCGTCTGTGCATTTGATCTGCTTTCAGTGATGTTGATATGTGAATTGAAATTCAGCTGAGTGTCTCAGTCTGGAGTACCTTTCATTTATCTGGGGTGGCCTCAGGGGTACATGGTGTGTGCCAGATATATCTCTCAGTTCAGTCTCCTTTTCTGCCTTTGCGCTTAAGCTCATGATGAGACTGACGGCTGGATTCTGTTTATTTATCAACACCTTTCTCTAGGGACAATCCATCTTTTCCTGGGCCAAGCTCCTCAGAACAAACCTGGTATGCTTATTTTGGCTGTTCAGTCTCCCCGCTGTCCTCACCATCTCTCACATGGTAACTGAGGCTACACTGTTAAGTTGGACCCCTTGGGATGCTTTTTCTCTCAAGTTCCTCAGGACTACAAAGGTGGGACATTTGTAAAAATCCTTCTCTACGCAGAGTCTCTGATTGTCTTGTCAGCTTGTCAGGGTATCTTGCTTCCAGGGCCTCCCTGGCATCTTGCTGCATGTCAGACTGCTTTCCTGGTTATCACCAGACAGTAGAAGACACTTTCATCTGTTTCCAGTGTCACCTACCTGAATAGCTCCTGACAGGATCTGCTCTGCTGCTCTTTGGCTACTCTGGAAGGTGTGTTGGGCAGTGATTTTACATGATGTGGTGCCTTGGGGCCCTGCTTAGGGATTTGTTGGTCAGGAATGTACCAGTGATATCCATATAAAATCATAACTCACTAATATCAGGTCAGGTTAGGGTTACATGACTCATACATTTATATATGCAATGTACATAATTCTCTTACAATATGTTTTAAAATACACAGGGAAGAAAACTCAGGCTTAATCCATTTAAAATTATATCAGAAAGGTTGCTTTCCCCCCCCCCCCCTTTCTTTCCTGTGGTGGGTTGACCTTGTTGGGATACTGGGTGCTCACCCAACCACTCTATCACTCCTCATTCTCAGCTGGACTGGGGACAGAAAATAAAATGGAAAACGACTCATAGGTTGAAATAAGGCAGTGGACCAAAGCAAAAGTGGAAGTTAGGGTGCACACAAGCAAAGAGAAAAACAAAAAAAAAAGTTGTATCCCCTTCTTATCAGCAAATGATGTCTGGCCTGGCCACCTCCTGGGAAGCAAGGTATCAGCACTTGGAGTGGTTGCTCCATAAGGCAAACATTGTAAATAAGGAAAGCCTCCCCTTCCTTCTTTTTTACTTAGCTTTTATATCTGAGCTGATATCCTATGGTATGGAATATCCATTTGGTTAATTTGGGTCAGCTGGCCTAGCTGTGCTCCCTCCCAGGGTCAGTCTTCTGATGGAGGGGGAAGGTTGTAGAGGGTTGTTGCTGTGCCAGCCCTGCTCAGCAGAACCCAAAGCACTGGTGAGTTATTAACACCTTCCTAGCCACCAACACAGAGCAGAGCTTGGTGAGGGCTGCTGTGGGGAAATGACCTGAACTCAGCCAGAGCCAGTACATTAACCCTGCCCATTTAACTTGCTGAAGTTAACTTGCTTCCACTGAAATGATTATCCCATTCAGGCCTTCATATAGGCTCTACCTTAGTGAAACACAGTAACTTTTAGAGCAAGATTCTTGAAGACATTCTTGTTAAACACTTTATTTCACCACAAAGCCCACTCTAGATTATCTCTTGGCATTCTTCTTGGTTAAATTAGATACTATTCCTTTGGTTTTGAAAATCACTCTCTGTTAAGCTTTCTGCACAGTTCTCCTGACTGAAAAAATTAACTCACATACTTCGACTTTGGCGACTTTTAGGCACATTTGTATGTGAAGTGGATAGAAATCAGTATGTTAACAAACATGCTGGATGTGTTAGGGAGTTAAGTGCAGGTAGGTAGTTTGCTTGGCTGAAACCAGATACCATGACACTTGCTCCCACAGCAATTTGACCCTCACCTTTAGCCTTTCTCACTTCAGCTCCCAGTAGTGCAGCTGTCAGTCTCAGCTCCCCCTCTCCTCTCAGCCCTGTGACCAAGGCTGTGCCTACACTCTGGATGCCAGAGCCAGCTCCAGACTCACTGCATGGTGTTAATGTGCTGCCAGTTTCCCAGAAAGGAGACGGCTGAAATTGCTTAGGCAGCTCTTGTCCTCTAAGTGCCCACTCTCCTCCTCTGAATTTGGAGGGTTCATGTGTGTGTATCTACACTGCAGATAGTGTTTCAATGTTGTGTGTGTAAAACGTGAGAATTGCAGTCGTTTGCCCTGTTAGGTTTGTAACCTAACAGGGCAAATGTGAACATAAATACTGTGTTGTTTTAATTAGGCAATTGGCTAGATAGCACTTTTAAGCCTTTTAGAATTTTGTTCTGTAAATGCTCTCTGTTCATGTTTGCTCAACTGATTTTAATCTTTCTAGATCCTATAGAATCACACAATCCTAGCATTGTTTTGGTTGCAAAAGGCCAAGCAGTATCTAACACTGTCAGGCCCACAAATTAATCATGTGTCTAAGGGCCATATACACATGATTTCTGAACACTTCCAGGTACTGTGATTCCACCAGTTCCCTGGGCAGCCTGCTCCACCCTCTCAGTGAATAAGTTCTTCCTAATATCCAGTCTAAGCCTCCCCCAGCACAGCCTGAGGCTGATCAGGATGAGGTACAAATAAATTCTGTGTATGCATTGATTGTTACGATGAGCTGGATGCATTTGAAGCAGGGGCAATTCATACCTGAACTCCCTTTAAACAGAGTTTGACAGCTGAGGCAACAAAGCCCCCATTCAGCCTGTTTGCCAACACTGCTACCCAGAACACTGGGTGGGCTTCCCACGGTGCTGAACTGCCCAGCACTGGGCAGGACACTTCTGTGGGTACTTACATCTTTATCTTGCAGTCCAGGCTGAGCAGTGCCTTGCTGAGCACACCAGGATTAATTCTGGCTGAGAAACAGAGATCTGAAGCCACACTCCTGCATGTGCTCTGGGTGAGTATTTGGCGCAGGACCTCAGTCATTCTGGATATTAGATAATTATGGATATCTGCCTCTGTTTTGGCAATTCTGAGGACTCATCACTTGTGTAACTCTGGCAGTGCTGGGGTCTGTTTTATCTTGCACAGCAGTGTACTTCTGGAGCCTGGGATCCACACGACTCTCCAAAAAGAGCAGCAGGCTTTTTAGTGGATCATTTCTGATGTCCCAGCTTTGTGAAGGGAATTTTACCTAACCAGGTGGGTGAGTGGCAGCACATGATGTGACAGGGGCAAAACCAAGCAAGGTGCTGGTTGCCCTGTCAATACACACATGCTGACTGGCCACCTGGCTCGCATCTATGGCCACACAGTAGCTGGATCCCTTTGGCAGAACCAGCTTAGTTCTTTTTCCTTTACCCAAAGAAGAGTTTTATCTTTGATATCTTCATCATCCAGTCAAATGTGAATAAAAATACTCTGTTTTTTTTTCAAAAGAGAGTAGGAAAGAGAAATGTACGAGTGGGCAGATTGTGATCATCTAAACCTTATTTCCTTAGAAACCATAAGTAATTATGGACCTCCAGAGTTCTGGAAAATAAGAAAAACTCTCTGGAATGTTACAAATGGGAATATGGTATAAAGGGTAAAATATGTTCTAGGTTTATTATTTAGGTTCAGAGCAGTAGGGCTATGAAGCTAAAGCTGGAATACATATGGAGAGGAGATTTGATTTTGGTGACTGGAAGCCAAAACATGGCCATCTCAAACCAAATTTCCTTCCTTCTGTACAGTTTTCTGAGGTAGGGTTTAATGTTTTCCCCGGAGAAAAAAATTAAATGTTTTCTTGAAGAGTATTTGTTAAACTGAAGTCTACATGCTTGTGACATCAAATCACAAATGTAGTGCTATATTGCCCTGTGGGCATGGAAATTTCAAGCTCTTGAGTACACTATTATAATAAGTTTAAAATGCATTTCTTGCAAACAGTGTAATTCCTGGAGACACTTTAGTTGTACATTGGCTTACAGATTGTTATCACAGTTGTGTAAAGAAAAGAAGAAAATATTTCTATTCCCAAACACCAGAATCAGGCTGACAGGCCTGTGCTCTCTTTCAGGGAGCAGCGGGGACTTCTGTTTTCCTCTGACTGTAAAACTGCTTTCCAACCCTTATGCAAAAACATTAATCTTTGCTAGAAACAAAGCAAATCACATCTATTCATTTAAATTCTTTGAGAATTTATCTCAGTAAGCTTGCAAGTAATAGTGTTGAAATTATTTCAATAAAGCAGGTTAAATTAAAGAAAGATTTTACCTGGAAAAATAGCAATGGCTTTTAGTCAGGTACCCATGTCTGGCCTTGCTGTCACATTCAGGTTATGAGGCCATTGTCAGCATACTTGTCTGTTCCATGTATTTCAAAGAAACTGGGTTATAATAAATGGGGACAACTTGTGACAACATAATGTTTAGCTCACCAAAGCTATTTCTGATGATTTGGGTTAGAAGGTAGTGAGTGGATTCCCGAGTTCATGTCTTTGCATCTTGAAAGCTCTGACTTCATTATGCTGAAGTGACTCCCCACAGACCAATATCTTGAATATCCCCTGTGAAGTTAATTTCATAGCTTTTCCTGGCACCTTGTTTCTGCATTTGCATCTGGGTTTATTTTGCCTTCACATAGTTATGAAAATTTCTCTAATTTTAATCAGTTTTTTTCTTGTTAATGCTTTATTTTATTACTTCCTGGTCTTCCCAGTGGGTTGGTGAGCCTGATTTATCTTTTATCTGATATCCATTCATATGTCTGTGAATAACCCTGCTTCCTCTTGGTCTTTTCTTTCCATGAAAGCTTCTCCGTATTTGAAGATGTTTGCTCTTAAACTCTTCCAAATTCAACAGCATTTTTAACATTTGCCCCTATATTAATAGAGGAATAAAAAAAATCAAGGAAGATTGGAGCTAGCTGTAGTGACAGTTGTAGATATAACATGCTGTTTTCATTAACACTACCCAACACAGTGTTTGACTTCTCTCTCACAGTCATAGTAACTTGAGTTCAGTGCATTAATAGTTTTAATCTTCCTCTCATATAACTTGCTGATGTCCTTATAATGGTGATATTGATTAAGTCTGGATCAATGTGAATAAATTTTCCTCATTTGATTCAATTCATATTTATTTCTCTAAAATCCTGGGCTTCTGTACAAAGAATCAGTAGGGAGTTTTAACTGTCTCTTTTGGCCTGTGAACAGACTTCAAATGCAAAGTTTTTGATGCTTAATTCAAGAAATATAATACATTTTAAAGGACTAAGTGCTTGAAAAGTGTCAGAAAGTGCAAGCTATGAACGCCTGGCTTTGCTGACCTAAGGAGAGCTAACTACACTGCTGTGACGTGGTAGAAACATAAGCAAAGGTAGGGGAGACTGCTGGGATAGTGGGAAGAAGCTGGTAGCTGCTACCAGGAAGAAAATCACATGCAAAGACAGAAAAACAGATCTAAGCTGGAACCAGTAGCAAGAGAAGTAGTTTTGTTGGAGCCGTGACTGAAAGCTGAAACATTACAGACTCCTAAGAACCTTTGATAGATCATAGTACATGATCTCATAGGAACCTGCAGGAACTGGATAACACTTTGGACTGGATATCAACAATTTCTAGCCTGAATAACTTGAAGATAGAAATGGGCTTTCACATACAACTCTTACAGTGTTTTCCTGTATGTTGTTTAAAACGGATTTTCATTTTATCACCGATGGCAGGAAATTATCCAGCTCATAACTAGGATGGAATAAACCTACCTAATCCAGGTATGAAATGGTATTCTTTGAAAATAATGCTTTCCCCTAGCACTAAGTTTTTTCCGGTCTGGTTTGTAGTACAGATTTCCTGCATGTCATTAACATAGAATGGATTGCTGAGTAAATCTTCTGATTTGGGCTTCTGCTAGACTAAAACCATCCACTTCAAGGATTGTCCATATCACATCAGGGAAAAAGATCTCATTGCTTGTTTACAAATTCTGAATTGGGACTGGTATTTTAGTCAATCCCAGAATTTGTTCTGGTTCCTATGAGACAAATACTTAAATGCTTGTCCTCATTTCCTTATCCTGGGTAGGATACTGGATATCCCAGGTGAGACTGGACTGGATTATAATTATGCATCAAAAAGACTGCTACAGGATTTCCTTGAGCAGATTTAAAGGTTCTTGCAAAGCCTTCCACTATGGACAGTACCTTTTCCATTCTTGCCCCAGATCTGTTGCTACAGAACCAGCAACTGATTTTCTGTGTCTTACTGGTCTTCCAAAAATCACATAAATGCTGTACCTTTGCTCCAGCTTCATGCATCTCTACTCCTTTCTTGCCTCTTGCTAAAACAAATAATTTGTGTTGTTATCAAAGTGCTCCCGCTCAAATTGTGTATGCATGCTGATGATCTTCTGTGATAAGATACTGTACAACTTTACAGTGCCACATGCTAAACACAGCAGCATGCAGGAGCAGCTCACATGATGGTCATTTAATATCCATGACTCACAGTCCACAGGACTAGGATTCCAGCCAGCTGGGATTTGTTCTAAGTGGCGTGAAATGACAAACAGTGCATGATATACAGCTCAGATACCAAACATGGTGGCCAAGCTTTTACAAAAACATGGCTCCTTGCCCTCTCCAAGAAAAAAAAAAAAAAAAAAAAAAAAAAAAAAAGAAAATCATGCAATAGATTCACCCAATGATTACTGAATATGATTTTTCAAAAACTTATGAAAAATTAAGTGCCAAGATAAAGAGTATGGTATCCTGGCCTTTCTAAGTGGTTTCTGCATCCTCCTCAGTCTCTGGTTGTTTTCCCTTTGTTTAATTTTTCAGTTTGAGTTTTACGTTGGAAACTGATGACTCCTCTAACTGTGCTTGTGATATCTCTCCCTGATTTTTGTATGTAAAACTGCAACTTATTTTCCCTGGCTTGATATTCAGCTGGGATGTTTTACAGTTGCGGAGTGCAAGAGGGATTACATGTTACTCTGTGATTCACCCGGTCCCCGAGGACAGCTATATAAAGATCATCCTCTTCCCCTCGGCCCCAGGGAAGCTAGGGGGCAGATTACGAGCTAGCGGAAAAGACGAACGCATAGAGAAAAAAACTCACCGTCTGCAAAGAGGCTCCTGGAGCACACATTCCCCTGCTCTCACATTGTACAGAACTGGGAAAAAGTGCGCTCCACTGCTTGCCTACAGCTGGCATAGCCACAGAGGGGCAGTTCAAGAGAGAACAAAGCCACTGAAAGTTCTCTTTCCCACATTGGGACTGCTGCTTTCACAGAAGTTTCTCAAGGTTTCCTTTTCCAAGGAGAAGAAGGTGATGGGAAAGGCAAGACCCAGAGACCCTGCTGTTCACAGATGCTTTTTCCCTATGGCCTGGGAATCCTGAAATGTGATTGCCTTGTAAGGGCAGGTTATTTTCAGCCACTCCCTTCATTATGTTCCAGTTAAACCCATGGCTCAAGTGGGGATTCTGTGCTGGAGAGATTTTGCACTGGCTCTCTGCCCAGGGATAGATTGCAGCAAGGGTAGACTCTGACAGAAATAGGTGGATATGTGTGTAGACCTCCAAGTCTTGAAACAAGAATATCACTCCTAGAGGTCAAGGTTTGAGCTTGCCAGTATTTCCCTCCTTTACTGAAGTCAGTTGATGCTCCCATTCCAGTGCTGGCTACTTTTGTAACAGTCTCACAGTGGTGGGATTTTCTCATTTTGGACCATGTCACACAAGTGACACAACTTGGGATACTTTTGCCCCTGAGACTTCATTAAGAAGTGCAAACTCTGTATTTTTATGCTGCAATTTCTTCTAGGTTACTTGTTTACAAATAAGAAGTACTTCAATTTTTATAAAATATTTAATTGTATCTTTATATGTTTTATCTGAGGCTTTAATACGTTAAAACTATTATTTTTTCCTCTGGAAACACTTGTCTCCTAATTTCTCAGAAACAAAGTTTTGAAAAGAAAATCAAGACTATTGGGTTGCAAGTGTTTTTTTTTTGTTTGTTTGTTTTTTTTTTTTTTAGCGGATATACAATAGTTTTAGACGGCTTTTCAAAACACTTGGAATTATGGATTTTAATAAAAAAATCTCATATCTGGTCCTTTTCCATGGTTTTTATGGAAGAATCAATATATAGTTTGAAAAAAAGTGAAGAAAGAAGGAACCTGAAAGCTGACAGCTATGACAACACCTGCTTCAGCTTTCTGTGTTCTGCATGGCACATTTAGTTATATTTATCCTTCTATTTTTGCATCACCATTTTGTCCTGCATCTCATCACATGCAGCAGGGTTTTGCTGTTTCAAAGTCTTCATCAACTGTAAAGTCACTGCTCCATGTAGCTTGTTTAAGATGAAAAGCCTTTCCAAAATGAGGGTTTGGCCTTTTTACAACTGGAGCAGTGTGCTTTATTTCATTTTTTTCTATTTTTAATTAAGAATTTTGCTGCAGCACTATCTGGTATTACCATTGGCTTTACTAAAGCTTCACTGCCTTAACTTTTGTTTTTAATGTTCATTATGTTCAAATGTGTTTTGTTTTAAAATATGTGTTACTATTCATGTAACTGAGAGCAAATTCAAAGTGCCCTGTACAAGAAGGTAATGAGATTTGTGATGATTCCCAGTTCCTTAGGGAATTATTTCAGCCTTAGATGGCACTTTGGGAACACTCCGTCCTTGTACAAGAAAGCTTCCCTTAGTTATAAGTAGATACTTAATATAGGGCAAGATTAAAATCCTTGACAAAGGTTGTAATGACTTCACTGGGTCAAGGATTTTACCACAGGATAGTGAAACAAAGAAATGAACAGAAATGAACAATGTATGACGCTGTTTCCCTTGTGAAGGGAGACCACTTTTGGCATGGATCTTGGACCTTAACCAAGCATTTTGTCTTCTGAAGTGAGAGCTGTAGTGTGCAGGGAAATGAATCCATACCATGCTACCTGTTGGACTTTTTGGATTGTTTTGTATTTTCTTGGCAATAATATACAAGGAAGAGAGGGCTGAGTCTGTGATCATTTCTCCTCTATTAGTAGGTGACATTGATAAGATATATTTAAAAATTTGTCTGTCTGGCCTCAGTTTCTTTACTGATAGGTAGTCTAAGCTGTATTTGTTACAGATTGCTGGGCACTGAATCATTAGATATCAATCAGAACACTGCAGTCACCTTTTGAAAATAGCTGTTGCTTTCTACCAGTTTCCATTGAGTACTGAGCTGTTCAAGAGCTCAGTGTTCAAGAGCTCATCTTGTGTCAGCTAGGCTCTGATGGCTACAGATGTTTTCTGGTACAAGTATGGAAACAATGGACAGGATTATAATTTTCAATAAAATGTTGGGTTACAGGGAACCTAACACACTAAGGCATTTTGCAGAAGTGCTATCTGATCTTAACTCCTTAATGTCATATAACTGGGAGGAAGAGGAATAGAATCTAAAAAAAAAAAAAAAAAAAAAAAAAAAAAGAGAGAGAGAGAGAGAAAATAAAAGAGGAGTTGCTTGGATTTGGAATATTCATTTTTCTTTACCTAGCTCTATGGTTTATTTTTCTGAGGAAGAAAGCATTTGCATTGGTAACATGTTGACTGGGGGGGGGGGGGCTGGCAGTGCTTTCTTACTCAGTCTTGTGGCACCCTACCTCCCACAGGCATGTAGATAAAAGCCTGAATCAGAGCACTTTGCTCATCTAATTCCCAACACTGCCCTTCTCTGTGCATCAGCTACTTGCCCACTCCACTGTTCCTTCTTTCTACTGTCCTGAGCAATTCCTTCCATCCTGTGAGAGGAATACATGCAGTTGTGTAGGTCTAGTTGATGTATGCTTCACTTTGCTTTGCTTAATGGTTTCGGTGTGCTCACTTTTGTTTGCCACCATCTCCCTAGTCTGGTTCTCTGACTGGAGGCTATGGTTAGAAGGTCATGTCTACAAGAACATACTGGTTTCTGGTATTGGTAAAGTCAGGATCAGAAGATGTTTTGAGCATGTGTTTTGGAGAAGACTTATGAAACTGCAGTGAGGCTGAAGGAACTGTTTCACATAAAAAAGCGTCAAAAGAGTCTGAGAGGCTTAAAATGGGAAGTATTGTAGGAAACCACCTTCTTGTAGAAGAATGCCCCAATGCAACTCGCTATCTTCTGCATCTTCAGTTTAGCAGACAGAATGAAAAGAAAAAGACACATCTACTGTCTGCAGGAATCAAATTGTAGAATTCAGTGTCTCATTCCACTTGGACCTTGAAGGTTTTCAAAAATAATTTGAGGCAAAAGGAAGGGAAAACTTGTGATACTGGGAGATATAAAGCATTACAGTTTTGTAGATCAAAGTTCTAGATAGAATCAAATTGATTTGTGTAGATGAACTTGCCAGGAAGGGAAATGAATGAAGAAATACCCGGCTTCAGAGATCTGAGATGAGGATGGGTGGGAGCTCATTTCACAGTAAATTCTGTGTGTCCATGTAATTGCTGGTGACAGTGACATGAGTGGTGGCACTAAATTTTTTGGGAAGTGAGAGATGGCACAGGGCAAGGGGATGCAAACAGCTTCAGCAGAACACTTCCAGGAGAAGAGAAAATGACTGGTAGAAAACTCCTCTGTTGTCCCTCTGTCACCCATGAAGAGTGATGAACCTCTCTGCATCTCTGTCCTGGTCTTTTCAGTGAAGAACCCTGCCAGCTTTCTCATAGTGGAAAAAGTAATTAAAAAGGGAATCAACTTCAGAGGAACATAAAACCACACCTAAAGTCTGTCTCTTTAATGATATCCTCTCCATACTTCACTGGCAGGCATTCTCTTAATACCTGCTAATTTTATTTCTAATCAGGTCTATTGCTCACTAAAGGCTGTTTTATATCTAACATAGGTACATTTAATGGTTTTAATCCTTGTCTAGGGAAAGAGCCCGCTGCTATGGAAAGAGATTTTAGAAGAGACTGGAAGACATGGCACACAAGATACTGGAAGTTCAGTAGTTTTTTATCTTTGTTCAAAACCACCATTGAAGATGCATGGAATGACACTACTTTGAACAGCAGTGGATTTTATAGAGACAAATTTCAACATAGTCATAAGTATATTAATTCATTACAGCTATGTTTCCTGCAATGTTTGAAAACTCAGAAAATTAGGGCCACTATGCTGTTGGCAGAATGGAATTATGAATCATTCTCACTTCCCAGTGCCCATCCATGACTGTAATGAGGCAAAGGGAACACCTGACTGCTGAGGAAAGACAAGCTCTGAAAAGCATCTATATATGCATCTGTATATATATCTATATACATATGCCCTCTTTTGAGGGCAAATGTATCTCTTTCAAATTTAGGCTGAAGTTCTTCAATTAAATAAGGTTTGATCAATTAATATTTAGTTGAGGGTGAATATTTTACAAGTATTTTTCATTACTTTGTAACACAGGTGTCCCATAGAATTCCTGTCTGAGTTGTTGGATTCCCAGCAAAGGAGGTCACTCATCACTCAGGTTCAAGGGAGATCCAAGAGACATATTGCCAAATTTTGGTTTCCTCAGTGGAAAACTCAGTGGAGCCTGAGCTTTCCAAAAACTGTAAGTCTGAAGGCTCTTGGAAGAAGGAGACTCTGAAAGTTGCAAGGTTCCCCATCACAGAAGGTCCTGCAAATCCTGGAGCTGGCTTCCAGGGACTATAGCTGAAGCACATTCATGAAGTTATCACAGTACTATGAAATTATCACAGACCTATCACAGACCACAAATGCTGCCCAAAGCCTATAGAAAGGCACCAGCAAACATCGATTTTGTGTTGGAATAAGATTAGTGTGTATCCACTGGTGACTATATTAAGAATATTTTGAAAACCAGGCCATTCACAAATGCACTGATATATCTTCAAGTGCCTTATAAAATTTCCTTGCTAATAGAAACCCCTCTATTTTTATTTTTATTGTTATTTTATATTTATTTTTTAGCTCCACTTTGCGTGGTTGGTCATAATCCTGTCTGCAATTCTTCATGAGCAGCAACTTTCAGTGAGGTCGAAGAGTAATGTAAATAGCTATAGTTTCAGAAGTCAGGGCTGTACTGTGGAACACATTCCATCTGGATCATCCCTGACTTGCATTGAAGGAGAATCGATGACAGTCTTGTCAAGAAAAAACAATTTCCCACAATTTTTCAGAGACTCGCTGAAAATACTTTTGGAAAACAGCAATCAAGGTATTAAATCTTCATCCTCTTATTTGCAGAGATAGTTTCTTTACTACGTCATATCTATATGAAATTAGTATATGGGGCTTTCACAATTGTTCTGCTCCTGGAAAGGTCTCACTGGGCTGGCTTGCATAGCATGAGGAACAAACTTCAGGGATTCACTGAAGGACTTCCACTTGAAGAAAATTTGCAAGTATTATCACACTGGGGATGGCCTTCTCTAAGGAACTGGATCTGAGGTTTTAAGGAGGGAGGTGCCAGGTGAGTCTTTGAATTCTAAAGGGTCTTATGGCCATCTGTAATGCTTACAGTAATGTAGGGCACCAATCAGGAGGAAATAAGGTTGCATATTTCCTTTATGAACTCCTGGTTATTCCTAATAATAACACCTTATAGAATTGTAATTCTATTCACTTCTCACAGTTTGGGTCTCTCAAACTCCTCTACTATATGATTTAGCCCTTCAGTTTATAATTTCGTGCCTTATTTTCTTTCCAAATATTCATGTCCTTATACACTGACAGAGCTTGCACAAGACTAAATCAAGCCAAAAGAAAACATCTGGAGATGTCAAAATGTGGATGAATGGAAGTCTCAGCTGGATTGTTCCATACAGTTTTGGATACCACACTTCAGAAAATATGTGGTCCAAATGGATGTACTCTGCAGAGATTAAAAAGAATAGCTAGGAAACTGTGATCAGCAAGGAAAACAAAAGCAGAATTAGGTTTATTTAGTCTGAAAAAGAGAACTCCAAAGGAAGGCAGGAGGAATATTCCTTAGGTATGCAAGCGCTTGCTGTGAAGTAATAGTTTGTTGCCAGAGCATTCACAATGCATACAACAAAAGATAATGGACCTAAACTGCAGTAAAGGAGATTCATGGCCACATCAAGGGGTAAAGTATGAAAGGGCACCCTAGCACTGAATTATATTGCCTGAGAAAGCTCTGAATTTCCATCATTAAGGGAGATAGTTGCTGCTGTTTTAGGCAAATATTTCTCAGTTATGTCTGGACGTGGGTTAAAAGGAGGAACTAAGCTGATTTTTGCGAACACTTCCAGCCATATTTTGTATACTATGTTTTGGAAGTAGGGAAGGAGAAAAGTAGTAGAGTTTGGAGGTGAAACCTGAAGAAACATCCAAAGATTACGATTTTTCACATTATTCTTTTATTGGCCAATACCACATATAAAAAGTAAAGGAATTACTTGCATCTTCCTGATACATGAAGAGCTCAAAAAGTAGCTGTCTGCTCTTCTGTTTTGACAAATATGGTGAATAGATAGCCCTGTTATTATCTCTGTCCTTGCTCTGTTACTGAAAGAGCAATTGAATAAAGTTATAATATCTATCTTCTAGTAGTTTTAGGTATTAACACTAAATAACACTGATGACACTCAGGTAGTGTTGTCAACCCAGCAATGGACCCTCACCCTGATCTTGTGCAAGATTCTAAACATTTGTAATGCTCTTCTGCCTTCCAGAGGAGGCATAAGCTATTCAATACAGACAGTTGGATCTATGTATTTCAAGAAAATATATTTGTATCTTACTTATTAGTATTTTAAGTATCCCCTAAAACCTCCTCTGTTTTCCTGTTTTTGCTTTTTCTAATAGAGCTTTTAAAACCAGTATGTAAAAATTAATTAGTGATTATTATGTAATAGGTATTTTTCCTTTTAACTTACTTTCCTATGAAATGTCACTTATGTAATCTTTCTTCCTCTTCCTCTTCCTCTTCCTCCCTTCCTTCCTTCCTTCCTGCCTGCCTGCCTGCCTCCCCTGCTTTCCATGAGACCTGATAGAGGGTCAGAGATCTTCAGCATACTCTGTTCCTTGAAGCTTTATGAAATTAGGCACAGAGTAGGAAAGGATGGTACTCTTAATCTTTATGGGTGGAGAAATAGCTGCCTAGGTTATCTGCCAAAGAAACTCTTAGAAAGGAGTTGTTATGATTGATCAGCCACAGGAAATGCTTCCTGCAGGTAACATGGGATCTTGCTCTGCAGGAAGGTTTTTGCTTCTCTACAGACTTGGTCTCTGGTCAATAATAAAGGCATAAAAAAAGTTTAAAAGTCAATTCTCACAAGCACAAAAGCTGTTCAAGGTTAGGCTAGTTCATGGGCTCAACCAGCTTGTTTTCATGTGAAGAAACTCACTTAAAAAAAAAAAGTAATGATCAGAATCCTATGAGTGAATTTGAACACAGCAAAAGCTGAGAAATCCAAAGGTAGGATTAAAAATATGCATATAAGCCATGTACTTTGAAAACACTAAAAATATAGTACTTTGTGCTAAATTTTATCATGATTGTTTCAAAAATCTATTGCAACTCAAAGCCTTTAATGTTCCTCCTAACCTCCCTTTAGAGTTTGTTTGTTGCTGGCTTTTCTGGGTGGGAGGAAAGCAAATATTGCAGAGGATAACACAGAGGGTGACAAAGAGGGTGGCTGCCTCTTCTCTTGGGCATGGTCACTGCGGATTGGTGCTAGATACTATTTGCTCTTTTTTCAAGTGTTCTGGGGCAAAACTATGAGACAGGAAACATCTGACTATGTCCTGATGTGAAACACTCCTGTGGCATGGACCACATTGGAACAGATGGGGCTTCTTATTTTGCTGGGTGAACTGATGCCTAAAGAGGCTGACCTGGAACAGAGGCTAGGCAGAGTTAAAGGAATAAAGTAGGTATTTATTAAAAGGCCTTTAAAGGATGCACCTTGGGCAGTACAAGAGCCCAGCCATGGCTCCACCCAAGATGGACCCAAGATGGACCCAAGATGGACCCAAGATGGATGACTGGTCATGAGTTTTCAAACTTTTGTAGGTTTTGGTCGATTTACATATTGGGCTTAATTGTCCAGTTACAGCTTCAGGTTATGAAGTCCCATCCTCCCAGATTGCTCTCATCAACTTGCTGTTGTTTATACCTTTTGGGCCTGAAGCTGCAACGGTGTCCTTGGTTCTCAGGTTGGAAAAGGATTGTTTTGCCTAACTAAACCTTGAAGAGAACTTGCTAACACTTTATATGAAATTCAGAGTCACACACTAAGGCAGTACAGAATCTAAAAAATATGAAAGCTAAAGCTTAAGGCATCATTTCCCCCCTTTGGAGGCTTGACTAGGCCTTTACCTTGTCAAGTCTCTATTCTAAATATCTACTAAAAATAGTTATTTAATAACAGATAAGTAACAATAATAAATAACTAACAATAATAATAAACATCTAATAACAGTAATTATCTAACAACAGATAAATACCTAATAGTAAATAAATATCTTTGGCCCAGGCCAAAGTTCCTTGGTACTTTTTCACCTCTCCTGTTGCATATGTGCTAGAAAAATTGTGTCAGGGTCCTAAGTGCATTAGTGAGCCTTAGCTGCTGTCATCAAACTCCCATAGGACCTGCATCCACAAATTCTGTTCAGAGGCTCCACTGCAGCTCGGTCTCTGCTGAGTTCTGCTCTAGCTCCATCTGTGTTTCAGTCATGCCTGTTCATGGCCCCTGCTCCTAGCTTGACATGGGACCTGCCCTGTCACTATGGACTTGCCTGCTGATCCTGACTTGATGATTTGCATATAAATGTCACTACAAAATGCTTGGGACTACAGGAAGCCTCACTCCTCAAAGGTACAAGGCTGTGGCTTGCCTTAAAAGAATTGAGGTGTTTCCACAATCTGACTTCTCTGTCCCTTCTGTGAGGAAAATTAGCTTCAACATTAGATCAAGCAAAACATTGTTAGTTTGGTCAGCCTGTGCACATGAATTTGCTCTTATCCTTCATTCTTGCACATCCAAAAAATCTTGGCTAAAATCAGATGTCTACCTGCACGTGCTGGATTTTACACATGTGGGATGGCACACTGCTGCTAAGGCATGGCTTGCTATTGCTGACCCCTTACCCAAGGAATGGAACTATTCTGACAGGAGATAGTGGGACTTACAGTCCCTGAATTTCAACTACAGGCGGAGGAAGGGACAGAGGGAAGGAGAACTGGGTGTTGTTGCTGTTGGGTCCCGGTGCACAGCACATATTTCTGCATGGATTTCCAGCAGCAGTCATTGATGATCACATCAGCAGTAATGTCCCTTGATGCTTGCAATCCTTCTTAAGGAGTCCAGGGATGGTAGCACTGCATGGAAATGGGGCTGAAAGCAGGAAGGAATACCAGTGACAGGTGAGTAGAGAGCAGAAGAGCAGAAGAGTTCTATCCAGCCTACACTTTTTCTCTGATGAGCCAGCAGCAGATCCTGCAGAAGAACTAAGGAACTGGCCATTTCTGGAGTGACTCCTCCCTTGTTACATCCTTCCTTCCTATCTCCAGCAGTCCCTGGGACAGAGACTTACTGGTCAAGAATCCAAGTTGTTCTGTCTGAAGACTCCTGATGGACATGACCATCATTCCTATGTTTTGGAGCAACCTAATTTCAGCCTTCCAGTACCTGAAGGGAGCCTACAAGAAAGATGGAGAGGGACCTTTTACATGAGCATGTAGTGACAGGACAAGAGGGAGTGGTTTCAAACTGAAAGAGTGTAGGTTTAGATTAGATATTAGGAAGAAATTTGTTACTGTGAGGGTGATGAGGCACCGGAACAGGTTGTCCAGAGAAACTGTGGATGCCCCATCCCTGGAAGTGTTCAAGGCCAGATTAGATGGAGCTCTGAGCAACCTGGTCAAGTGGAAGGTGTCTCTGCCCATGGCAGAGGCCTTGAAACTAGATGACATTTAATGTCCCTTCTAACCCAGGCCATTTTATGATTCTGTGATTCTGTGTTCATTGTCTTTCAGAGAAGTTTATTATGCTTGCCTAGCACAGGGTAACACCAATGTGCATAATTTCAATATGCATTGTGCAAATCTATCCCTCTATTTTATTCTTCCATGCAAGGTCTTCCCTTCTAGAGATCTACCTGGAACAAGTAATCTTCCACAGCTGACGGAGGGTAACTTGACTGCACTTCTGAATTGCCAGATGTGACTTGTTCAGCTACACACTCAGTAGGTAGAAGCCCAGCTTCCTTGTTTCACTTTGCCATGAACTTCTCAGGGTCTAGGAGCTCTGATTCCTGTAGTTTCCCCATAAATACCACCGAAGATTATCTGACTAACCATGCTTCTGTAGACAAAACCAGATCCAGAACAACTGCTCATTTGAGCAGGCTGGAGCTAGATCGCATCTTTAAAGTTACTAGATTCATGGATAGGTAGGCTGAATTGGTTATTTATATTTATACATGGATTTATAAATTCTTTATTATTTTACTTATTATTTTTATTTAACATACTGTTTCTGAAGGTTTTCCATAGCAGCCAATGTTATCTTGATTTGTACTCTCCATCTCTTCCAGTAAAACCCTTCCAGATGACAGTGAAGAAATGAGGAACTTTCTGAGGTTATTTTCTATCTGGAGATAGGCAAGAAGTTCCATTATGCTGTTTCTGTAAGATCTGCAATTCCCAGTTGTGTGACTGTTAAGCTCTTTGTAGATTCAGATAAGAAGGACAATGGTTCTCTGGAACCAATTTGTTGTTTTAAGATGACATAATAAGTGCTACCATCATTCTCAGTGTGTGACTGAACAAGTTTTAAGTGTCATCCTTCTTGGCACCCACAGAGATGGAGGATGAGGTTTACTATTTAACAGCTGTTGATGACCTTCTTTGCTCACCAGTCTGGAGTCAGTGATGTTCTAATACTCTTGTTTACCTGGCAGCTGATGTTCTAGAGGCAAAACAAATTTTGGTCAGTCCCCTGGGCTGGCTTCCAGTTGGTTAATAAAATGTTTCTTCATTAGTCTATATTCTGTTCTGGTCAATGAAGCCCCATGGATTTTGCTTGTCTGTGATCTCTTATTTTTCTCCTTGTAATTTCCCAGCTAATTCTTTAACTGGTTCATAATTTGGTTGCAATCCTTTCCAGCAAAAATTGAATTAATGAAGATGTGTCTCTCAGATATGTGTTTCAAAAAATTAAAATTTGCCTCAGATCTTCATTTCAAACTCTTAAAAGAAAGTACTTTAAAAATGACAGAATTACAAGAAAAACACCTAAGAAAATTAGTTTTCATTTTGGTAACAGTGAAGAATGATTTTAACTTAATTATTTTTCTTTGTATAGCAGTCTACATCAGCCTTGGAAAATGGTTGAACTAAGGATATTTCCTATCAATTAGAAGATGGTTTGAGTTGAATTAAATCACCACTTAGAATTCCACCTTAAATTCTACAAAGATGGCACTTGCTTAAGGTTTTGAAGATGGGAATATGATCTGCTAAAAATCAGACAAGTGAGCAGAAACAAACTATGACTTCTGCCCCAGGGGTAATGGAGATGGAGATGAATCCTGACAAGCACACACATGACAAGACCTAGGCAGAGCAAGAACGCGTGACTCACAAATTGTAGTGGCACGTTCTCTCCAAGGGCCTCAGTGTGCAGTAATGCCTGAAAGATCTCGACCAGGATCACATGATGCATACAGTGGTTGGCTGACTGTTGAGCCATATAATAAAACCCCAACAAATTAAGTATAAAACAGCCTCTGGTGAGCTATAGCCCTAATTAGAAATAGAATTAACAGGTATTAGATTAGCAGAATGCCTACCAGTGAAGTATGGAGGGGATACCATTAAAGAGACAGACTTTTGGTGTGTGTTTATGTTCCTCTAAAGTTGATTCCCTTTTTAATTATTTCTGCCATTATGAGAAAGCTAGCAGGATTCTTTCACTGAAAAGATGAGGACAGAGCTGCAGAGAAGTTAATCAATCTTTATGGATGAAAGATGGAGAACGGGGGAGTTTTCTACCAGTCACTTTCTCTTCTCCTGGAAGTGTTCTGCTGAAGCTGTGTGCATCCCCTTGCCCTGTGCCATCTCTCACCTCCCAAATGGTGGGTAAAGTTAGTGCCACCACTGACCTCACTGTCGCCACCACTCCCCTTGCACGTGGGCATGCAGAGCTTCCTGCTGTTGGAGTTTACTGTGAAATGAGCTCATGTTCAGTCACAGCCCAGATCTTTGGAGCTGGGTATTTCAGTCTCCCAAGGTGTTTTCATCTGCTTTTACTTCCTTTACAGATGCTTCTCTTTGCCCACTCTGGTCCTTCTTTTCTCTGCTGTCTGTTGTTATTCCTTTTCTTTCTGCTCCTTCTGGATTTTTTTTTTTCCTTTGTCTTTTTCAACTTACATCCTCTTTAGTTTATCTCACTTTATCCATTCTGCACAAAATGCAGATCTGCAGTGCTTCTCCCTCATCTTGCCAGATCAGAGCACTGTCCCTTCATGCCATCTGAATAAGGGTAATCCTGGACACACAGACAATGCATGCAAATCTTCATGCAAGTGTGGATATGGCAAATACTCAGAGCAGAACAAACAGCAGTAGCAGTGGGGGTAATCAGAGCTTGTCTCATTTTTTTTAGTTCATCAGTGACCTCCTTCTATTCCATAATCCTGAGATTCTGAGTCTGTGAAAGAGACCCAAGGACTGTACCTCTTAAATCCATCAGAATGGACTCTGTGGCAAGCCATCTCTCCTGCAGTCTGCTGGATGTATAAGCATGCTGCTGGTCTGTGTAAAATAAATGCCAGCTCTCTGGGTAAAATAAAACCCACCAGTTTCCACACTTAAACATTGGAGGGGTCTCATTTCCCACAGTCTCACTGCAATGCTGCTGTGCCCGAACAGCACAGATCACCTGTCAGGTGTAGTGGCCTTCCTGCACTTACAATGTAGAGCTTTTCTGTGCAAATGTAGTGGTTATTATATAGTCATGATTATGACAAAATTACAGTCACGTCTTTGACTTTCAAAGTCTGCTGTTCTTGCTCATATCCCTGCCCAGAACTGCAAACTTTTAGTGAAAGAGGGACCATATTTGACTGAAAAGCTTCTGTGAAGAGACCTTCTGCCAGAGCAGTCATGTCAAGGGAACAGATTGGCCAGACCATGATATACAGAAAAGTGGCACTTTTTACAGTGCCTCTGGAGAAAATCAGGTATGGATTTCAGTTAACTGAATACTCAGGAAGGATTGTTGTTTCCCAGGTTCTCAGACAAGTGTAATTCATAGAAAGTGATTTAAAAACTGTTATTTTTAGGATGCAACTATGCAACTCAGTCTGGGCAGTCCAATTTTGCCAATATGAGGTGCTCCCATTCAGGGTCTGAAAGCTTTATTTGCTTTCTCCTAGGTGTGCTCTGTGCAGATTGCTTTTGTCTATTTCCTTCCTATTAGATGTGACTATAATTCATGAGGGATGGAGAGGGTTCCAGCTGAAAAGATGGATAGATTTTAGCAATTCTGCTGTTCTTTTAAAGCCATGACCCTAAAAGGCACACATGGTATGAGTTGGTCGACAGTATTCTGGCAGACTCTGTAGACAGCTACTGAAGTCAATTTTTGGCAAGAATTTAGCTAGCTGTGTTGTGACCACACTTTTGATATAGCTACTGTGGTTTATTTTGACATGGAGGGAGTGACGTAGCACACAAAGAGAAAGCTTAGATTGTTACCATGTTAATGCTAAGAATATAGACATCAAAGGGTGGCAAATATGTTACTGCAGTTGAATGAGTTTCTATTGTCATTGCAAATCAGCTTGGTATTGATCAGCTTTGAGTATATCTGGATGTGGATCAGCCATCCTGAAGTATGAAGTGGAAGATGCATACTTATAAAATACCTGTCTTCTTTCCTAGTGCAATCTCATTTTCTTTATAAAATCTGTGCAATGATGACTGCATTTACATGGTTGCTGTCCTATTCATTGACTATGTCTCAAGGAAAGGCATTAGAGAATTCTTGTTCTGCATATGCTCTCTATATGCTTCTGTGAGGGCTTGAAGAAATAAGCTTTAGTTAGAAATTAAGGCTGCATTTGTATTTTATGGAATTAAAATGCTAGATTGGGTCATAAATGTGAAACCTATTTTGCTGTCATTAGATATGATAGTTTCTGTTTATATATTTTCTTCCACACACAGAGACACACATGCACAGTGCTTGTCACAATTCAGTACAGCTGGTAATTTTCAGTTCACCAGAAACTCAGAATAGCAGAGAAATTGTTCAGTCAGGCTTGATGTGGAGAACAAGTGTTTGCACACACTCCTCACTCTCTTTCTGGGAGGAAACTATCAAGAGAGGTTTGAAAAAAATGTTGAAGAGAAGAGAGTCAACACATTTGCCTGTTCTTTTTAATATACTTATTGTTGATACACAGGTGCAGGTTTAGCTGAGAAGTGAAGCAGGAGTTTAGATGTAATATCACTTTAAGTGGACAGGAGTGAAGCAGGCAGCACTTTGCTACAGAGAATCTTCCACTGAGTGTCATATCAACAGAAAATACTTGAGAGAGCATTCTTAAGAAATAACTTTTCTTATATTTTTCATCTTTCCTACCCAGGTAGGAAAGCCCTCTGAGGAGGCAGGATTGACACATGACCAGAAAAGAGCTTGTTAGCTGAGGACATTAAAAAAAACCCCAGACTGGGGCTAAACACAAAATGAGGGTAAAATATCTCTCTTCTACCTTTCCATCCCCCAGACAATGTTCTAGAGAGCAAAGTCTTTTGATTCCATGATTTCAGTTGTACAACAAGCACCAGACGAAAGTCTCTTTTGGGGCTCTGTATTCAGTGTGAGAAAGCCAACTTCTCTCAAGAGTCACAGTAGATTCAGCTGTACCAAGAAAAGTTGGAGTTATGTAGACACGCAAATCCAAATGCTCCCTCTTTCTTTCTCTCAAGGCCAAAATATTTCCTCAGATATACATATTCATCTCCATTGAAGATAATGAGAACTAAGCAAGTTTCAAGGCAACTGCACAGAAACCAACTGTCATTTTTTGCAGTGAAATATGATTTTCTACAGAGTAAAATATGTCTCTTTTTAAAATGAAAATTCCATATATAAACTCCTCTTGGCCTATCAATGTTTCTAAATGATCCCTCTCTCTTTGCTATGTCAGCTGAGCAAGGAAACTGACCATTTATTAATTGGTCTTTTATGGCATTTGAGAAAAAAATATCATCCATTTTTGCTATAACATTAACATTACGAATAAAACTGAAATGCATCTTGTCTTCATGAAACAAATCTGAAATTTCATTTTCAGTTACATATATTTTATCTGCATCCAAGAGCACCAGACAGTTTACTGAAATCCATCCTTCCCTGACATTGGCAAATCACAGAAAAAAGATCTAAATGTAACACGAAAGATGAAAGTATTTAACACATTATAAATATAGATAAGTATATTTTTAATACAGAAACATTGAAGAGGCATGGCAACCAGTTAAGGACCTTTGAAAATGCCAAACCAATTGTTTATCTGATGCTTGAAGCTGTAGGCAAGTATCCTAGTGATTTGCTTGCAATGTACAAGCTTTTGTTCATATTACACAGTGAAGGCAAACAAAATCTGCAAACTTCTCAAGTTTGTGTACAATATGATCCAGTTAATTCGCATATGATATTGAATAACCTATTCTGCTGTATTTAGTTGCTAACTGTTTTTGACACAAAATATTTTTCCTAGTGGTTCTAGTATTCATGGTCAGGGATAGGAGAGGAAGGTGTGAAATCTTGATGGGATCAGATAGGGGAGGTCCAGCAACACCCATATGATTCCCTCAAGCTCACCTTATATTCTTTGATGGATTTGTTGCTCTGCATCTTTCTAGTGCCTCCAGTTACCAGGGTACATAACGTTATCCTTACCGTTCTTACTCTTCACTGTAATAGACAGTGGAAAGTCAAATCCACAATATTATCTCTCCCACCCTCTCACAGACAGGCAGGCTGTCTACAGAGAGTTTTCAGCTGGAATTTCCTTAATGCTTTGGAAAATTAAAAAAAGTACCATAAAACTACAGGAATGACTTCATGATTATTGTGCTTTCATTGCAACTTGTGTGCATTCTGAGATTTTCCAAAACCTTTCTAGGGATTCCACCAGAAGGTACTTGGCATTGCTTCTCTGTGGTATACACATCGGCCAATTCAAGCAGAAGACAATTTTGGCTGAGTGAGCTATGAGGCAGTGATGTCTATTCCATTAAGTACACTTATTCCAGCTGAAAGTGGTTGCTTCAAACTAAGTCTGAAGATACTGAAGACGGCAAGGTTGGTTCAATTACTCATTTGCACGAAACTTACCTGTTCTATTGCTTGAGAATCAATCACAATCATTCATCTGCAACATATAAATGAATATGGCTCGTGACATGTTGAACTGTTTATTTGCTGCAGGTTGCTGTCTGATGGGTAGTTCCTGTAAACACAGGGGAGCCACTCATGCATTCGCTATGACTGCTAAGGAATCATTTCTAATATGTTCTTTTATGTGACTGTTTAAAAAAATATTTTAAACCTTATTAAAGATTTTAATGGAGGAAAATACTAAATAATTAATTAAAAAGACTGGGGAAATAAGAAATTTTTGAGTTTGTGAACAAGTGCCTTTGTCCACTTAAGAAATTAAGTGTGAAATGTGTGAGTGCCACTTAACAGCCATCAGAAGACTAGATGGACACAAGTTGTCCTGTAAAGGACCCTCAGGACTGCAGCAAATATAGTTTGTTTCTCCCAACACCTGCACAGGCTGCATCACTACTGCTGTTTTCATCCAAATCCTGCCAATAGGTAATCAAAATCATCAGTGAAACATTGGCTGTTTTGAGTAGTTACAGTGTATTCATCTGGGCAAAAAACATGAGTGTGGTGTAAGTCCATTTTGCAGATACAGATTAGAAGATAATAATAGAAGCAAGGACTGACCAGTTATTATAGCAGTTATAACAATATGGATGTCTGGGCTGTGTCTGCTCAGATGATCCATGCAGAAACAGAGCAGCCTCATATTATAGTAAAAATAGAAGGTGGTACTGCCTTGAAGAAACTGCCATTAAAATCCTACCCAGTCCTGTCATTAGGAAGGGGTTCAGAAGAGAGTAACAAGTCTGAAAAACCTATGTAAGTGTGATGGATGCAATATGCTATTAAGAAAGAGCTTAAAAGAAGAGTCATGCCAGAAAAGAGCTGCTGAACACTAAAGAAAATGGCAGAAGTAAGACTTCTATTCCTGGAAAGTAAATGTAGATAAATCAAACTAGAAATTATGTGCCTATTTCTTGGTGTGGTTAGTTGACCCCTGGAAACTACTTACCCAGACATGAGCCTTGCTTCTGTCACTTGAAATTGGTACGCCAATACTGGATATATTACAAAAGTTGTATTCCATCTCAATCAGGAGTTCTGAGTTTGCAAGTGTTTTCAGGTGTTGGACCAAAGAGGTCAGCAATCAAGTAATCCCAAAGACCCTGTTAAAAAGGAGAAAGTGCTCCAAAAAACTTACTTGGAAAGCACTCAAGTTGAAATGTTAGTCATGGACTGGAGCAAACAGATTTATAAAATGCTATATATAAAAGCAGAATAATTTTATGCACTGAACAGTAAGGAAGTTTTCAATGCTGAAATTTTGAGCATTTTACTACAGTAAAAAATAATAACTGGCAGCTTGCCTGTAACAGAGGAATCTCATCTAGGCTTTTGTGCGGAAGCAAAGGGTCTCATAGCACTTGCAGCTGAGTTGCAATGCATCTCCGGCATAAGCATCATTTGATAACCATTATGCTTTCTAATCACTTTCTAATTAAGCTCTGTTATTACAAATACGATGTGCAGCTGTACTTTATTTGTCATATTCTTCCTTGGACTTATTGGCTCCAACCTGTAGTCTGATTTTCATACTGTGGGGCTGCCTGAAAAAGTTCATTTTGTCAGTTGTGGTTGCTAAGTTGAAAACTTCATTCCTTCTGCAGTCTGTTACCTATGCCCATCTCCTTTGATATTCCCTTCCCTTCCCTTCCCTTCCCTTCCCTTCCCTTCCCTTCCCTTCCCTTCCCTTCCCTTCCCTTCCCTTCCCTTCC
The DNA here is from genome assembly GCF_024509145.1 of Vidua macroura. Lineage (NCBI taxonomy): Eukaryota > Metazoa > Chordata > Aves > Passeriformes > Viduidae > Vidua > Vidua macroura. The sequence goes on from NC_071571.1 coordinate 93,949,943, forward strand.
CTTCCCTTCCCTTCCCTTCCCTTCCCTTCCCTTCCCTTCCCTTCCCTTCCCTTCCCTTCCCTTCCCTTCCCTTCCCTTCCCTTCCCTTCCCTTCCCTTCCCTTCCCTTCCCTTCCCTTCCCTTCCCTTCCCTTCCCTTCCCTTCCCTTCCCTTCCCTTCCCTTCCCTTCCCTTCCCTTCCCTTCCCCTGAATTAAAACTGGATTAAATATTTAAATTAAATGTGGCCCAGACACCCAATGTAATTATGGCTTGGCTGTTTCTGTAGCTGATGGCACCCCAGGCTGACTCTTCCCTCCACTTCAAATGATCAGGTCAGCTGGAACCAAGCATTGCTACACAGCCTTAAATTCCCAGCTCTGGATTATCATGACTAAAGAGTAAAAAGGTAAAAGGGGCTTTTGACAAAATCAAGTAATAGCAGCTTCTGGACAGAATATTGTATTCAACCATCTTACATCTGAATGACAATCACATTTTCAAATGTTTTGTTCATATTCTCACCTAAAAATATAATGTATTCACATCATTGGTTCTAATTGCATTTGTAAAACTCATTGACATCTTTCATGTTTTACACTGCTTACTTGTTTTATTACGTGCAAAAAGAAATGCACTAAAGTGGACTGCAGCATTATTAAGTCATAATGTTTCACAGCAAAGGGTCTAGATACTATAAGATAGGCTGCAAAATCCCAAATGGATACTATAAGTGAGATGGGGGAATCACTACTGTATTCTGAATGAAGTTAATACCATCCAATGACTTCACTATCAATGTTACAAGACTGCACTACAAAATATCTCCAAGACTTTGGAGATTTAGCAAAATTATTTATGTTCAGGTTTCTGAAGAGCAATTGTATATATGTTTCTGCATCACCCATTACCCAAAAGGAAGGAAAAAAAGAGAAAGCATAGTTAGTTTTATTCACTACTACTCTTGGTTACTACTCTATTATTTCTGGGTTTATGTAACTAATGTTACATAATGTGTGCAACAATTATTGTAATATTTCCATTGTAGGTTTCTAAAGAAATGAATACCAAATTTAAAATATCTGTTAACTACTAAGGTAATGTTTCATCATCCCCTTATTTGGTGGTAAAGCAAATACAGAATTGAAAATATGAATCTCCATATTCTCATGCTATACAAGCAACTTTAATTAATTCAACATGACAAGCTTTGTGAAGTATCTGGGTAAGTCAATCTAGTATCATTTTGTTCATGAAGCCCAAAATATAGATTGACAAAGCACAAGTATGAAATGCATTTCAATCAGTTTAATCAAATATAGTCAATGTAAAGAAAAGGGGCATTGTCAAGATGTGTCAGTGAACATTTGACCTGCCTTGCAGTTAATATTGTTTTTGTGCAAATTTCTCTTGGGGGGATACCCACTCTGCTCTGCATTTCAGTTCTAAAAACTGAAAATTTTATTTTTGATCTGGTGAGTGGAAATCTTTAGTAGGAATGATATAGGAAAACATCACTTGCAAATCATTATTCACACACTATCTGAACCTGTGAAATCAGGCCCTTTAAAGAAACTAGACTATTCAGTGTGACTTTGACTTGACTGTAGGAAATTCTGCTTTCTCTGAATGATCTTTTTTGTCTGTTTTGCGAGATGCCAAAGATGAGATTATAGCGTACCAAATTAAAAATCTGCTGGAGAGTTTAGCTTGTTCTCTTCTCTAAGACTTGCACAGGAAAAAGATGAGAGCTCAAAGTGAACCTAGACCAGAGCCAAGTGGCCACAGAACCTGGCAAGCTGTGACTTTTAAGGGCAGTGGAAGGGGCTTGCCACAGATGGCTTCAGTGACACTTCAAGAGGGATTCCCTGGTAAGATAATTCAGGATTTCTCCCAGGAGAGAGTACCCAAATCTGCCTTACTTCTCTGCATTCCAAATCTCCCTTTATCACTTTCCGTGATCCCAGTGAAAAGCAAAGCAGAATGCAGGTTTGTATTTATTTCTGAAAATTTCTTCACAGATTTATTTTCACAGTGCTTGATCTAATGCCATAGTTTCTGATCATGCTCAGTATGCAGAATAATTTAATGGTCAAATCATGGCACAAAATGATTCTGTTTTGTCTGTAAATCTACTCTTCTGCCAGGGAATTATGCAGTTGTTTTAAGGGCTTTTAAATCTGTCTGTTACTTTCTCTGAAAACTATAAATTATGCAGGATTTAAATTCACTGACTGAAGACACACGTATATGCTCAGCAGAAGCCAGAAAAGTAGCTGTTAACTTTTTTCTCAAGAGAAGAGAAAGCTTTGAGTGTGACCAAAATTTGGAGAACAATTTCAAAAGCCCATTTCCCACAACAATATGTATTTGATAGCCTTGTTTCATTTTCTGGACCTTCAGCTTTTGCTGCCTAAAAAAAGTCATCACTGTCTGGCAGCTGTGGTGACTTCAGACACATGAATCAAGTTTGCCAGGATATGGAGAGATCTGCAAGGTGAGTCTCTATTAAATGCCTGAGCAAACTTCTCTATCCACCCCTTTGAAGTATAGAGTGTTACCCCACCCAGGAATGAATGCTGACTTACCAGTGCTAACTTTCCTTTGTCTCCTTAGAGACAAGAGGAAACCCACAAATTCTATTAATTTCATGCCCTCTGTTGATTGCCATTTGTACCCCCTCCCCTGATTCCTGGTCCCTTCCCCTCCCCAAATGTTGATGGAGCCATTCCTAGAGCACACCAGAGCCTATGAAAGCAGAGCACAGCCAAGCGCTGGAATCCCAGTGGACCAAGTTGTACTTCAAATATGTGTACTCTGGTCTGAGCAGGGACCATTGTAGCAACTCATCTGCAGGGCAGGTTTTTGAAGTAATGCTCCAAAGATCAGGACCACACATTTTTCTCAACCTGTTGACGGGTGAACCATGAGATGTTCACAAATCTGGCAAGATCTCCATATAATTCAGTGTTTCTCCTGGACCTCTTGGAACCCCAGTACTATGTGGAAGTGTTGCAAGTTCTTTTACGTGATTTTTTTTGAATGCTTCCTTCTTCAAACTTTGATGGAATGAGTTTAGAGCTACGTGGAAAGAATGATTAACTGCAGTTTAATGAATCACAGGAAGGTTGATGCCTGGCTCCAGCTCTGGAGACGCACCTGTATCAATCTTATTTATTTGAAATGGTTTACCCTGTAGTTTTATAGCCAATGAACTAGAATAACCAAAAGGGTCCGAAGTGTCTTATTTTGATATTTGCAGCATTTTCACCCCAATATTTTATATAAACCTTTCTGTTTTTCATGAATATATGCTGCTGAGTCCTTGACTAAAACATTTAACAGTGTGAAGAGTGGAGTATTTTGCTGCTACAGACTTAGACCTTCTGAAGAGCCTAATCAAAACCAGATTTTTTCCCTTTAATTGGAAAAGAAATGAGTGTTTTGCACTACACACTAGCTAGTTAGTGCTATCATAAGCAACCCCCTATTAATCACGTACCATTTTTTGCAGCTGTGTACAGTAACTGACCTGCCTAGATACACTATAACTGAAGCAATTAAGGATCTTTTGTATTTTTTATGTAATTACCACTTCTGAGCTAGGTTGCTAAATACTTGGGACATTTGGGGTTATAATTTCAAGGTCGTTATATTTTTGTTCATCTCATTTCCTAGGAAACCTATTTGCAGACTTGCCTAAAGCATCCCAGATACTGTACATTAAAGTATGGCAAATTAATTCAATCCTACCTCCTTCCACTCAGTAGGTGCATGTAGCAAGCACATTTCTCTCTCTCAGGTGCATATCCATTTTTCCAGTGTCTAATACACAGTATATTTTTAAATTGTAAACTATTGCATGTTTTAATGATGCAAACAATGGAGAGACCAAATAAGCTAAAAGAGCTAACACATTTATCTCTGCATTCTGCCATCTGTTTGAAACTGCTGATGTAATTCCAGTTTTAAATTACATTAGATCCTGCCTTCTGGACCCCTTTCCCTATTTACTTTTTTTTTTTTTTTTTTATTTAAGCCTTTAGAGAAACCAGTGCCTTCAGGTTGTTGACTACATAATAAGAGACTGTGTCTTTGACTGTTTTCAATCTAGTCTTAAATTTAGGTTTCCTGGACAAAGAGGTATAGTGAAATAATAGCTTTATTTCCAAAAGATGAAATTATTCTCTGTGTACAATTTGATGAGATCTGTTTTCAGCAATAATGCTAGCAACCAGCAGATTTGTTTATACTGAAGAAACAGCAAAGATTAAGGTTTGTGTTCTTGCATATTCTATTGTCTAATGATGGAATTTCCAGTTTTATCTCTGTGTTTATGCTTCAGAATTAGTTTAATTTCTTTTATGTAAACTCTTCCCCTTATTTTATTGGTTTAGTTAACAAACTTGTATTTATTTTTCTTAGCACTTCCTTTGCCTTTTCAGTCTACAGTGGCATCTCTCCATTCTCCCTCTGGCATCTTGTGGCTCAAATCACTTATTTGTCTGGATCTTATACTAATGTTGATCTTTTAAGGATTTGCTTACAGGCATGCTGGTCAGGGTCTGTCTTCAGCATTATCTGTCAAACACATAGCCTGATTTTTGCGCAGTTATTTTAATGTCTCGAAAATTCAGACTTTAAAATATTTGCATCACGTAAAATAAATTAAAGTATTCTGGTTTGCATTTATTTTTTAAAATTTTGTTTACATTCATTAGATACCCACAGAATAGTTTGGATAGAAGGACTTTGGAGAGAAGTTGGAGTTGTATGCTAAAAAGCTTTCAGACTCCTCATTTGAATTGATTTTAAAAAGAGATACCACATAATTAAAAATCAAGAAAAAATGCATTTCAAGCTACATTTTATTCATCATAGGAAAGAAATTTTTCATAAGCATATTTTCAAAAGTCAGGATAACATTTTTAAAAACTGTACAGATTTTAAGATGATTGGAACAACTTACCCATTTAGAATTTCCAAACCATACCAGGCAAAAGTCTAAAGAAAATGTTGAAATAGATTGGTTTGATTCTGATAATTTTCTAGAAAGTTCAGATTGTTAATGAAAATTACTTTCATAACAATATTTGCCTGGATTTAATTTAGAAAATTCTTTAAATTTAAATGAAACCCCACAACACTAAGCCTTTTTTTTTGTTTGCTTTGGAAGGGAAACAGACACTGGGTTCATTTTGAATTCAAACAGATGATTTTATCTTTCACTATCTGACTTAAAATGTAGTAAAATTGTTATTAATAAAATTTAGAAAATGTAATTAATGTGAATTGCTAGTTCTCTTACAGAATGGTGTCTAGGAGCTGTAACTGTTGTCTTACACAAATCTTAAATTTTCTCATTGAACCAGCTTCCAGAATGATAGCAATTTTAGTGCATCAGTCACTGATCCATACCAGTTTTTGGGGAGGAACCTTGACCAAAGTGTCAAAATTCCTAATGCACTGCTACCTATAAAAATATACACAGTCAGTCACTATGACTTCAGCTATCATCATGCTCAATGAAAACAAAAGTCTGGTGATTGAATTGTGACAAACTAAATTAAGGCTTTCTGCATTTCTTCTCCAGACACTGAAGCCAATGGCTAAACTAAAGTGGTGGCCAGCTGTTTGGAATATGGATGACTCCTTTGATCCTTTGTCTAGGCAGGCCATTACCAGTGGTCAAAATCTGAAGCAGGAAGGTGTAATATTCCCTCTCACTCCAGCATTGCTTACCTGGACTGGGTGGATATCGAAAAAGTCAGCAGGTTCCCATCAATGGTTGAGGACTAAGTCAAACATTAAAGTGTTCAATTCTGGATTTTCAGAGGTTGGTATAAAACCATGTAAACCATTTATTCATATTTTCATATAAGACTATGTTCTGTGATGATTCATCTTGCTATGAAAAATAAGTGCATAAAAGTTAAACCAGAGATGTCCAGGTACAGAAAAACAAATAAGTATTTTAAATAGATCTGAAGCTGATATCACAGATTCATCGAATCATAGAATGGCTTGGGTTGGAAGAGACTTTAAAGATTATGGAGTTCCAAATCAGAATCCCTGGGCAGGGGTGTTTAGGGCCCTGTTCAACCTAGCCTTGAACACTTCTGGGGTTGGGTCATCCACAATTTCTTTGGACAAGATGTTCCAGTGCTTCACCACCCTATGAGCAAAGAATTTCCTCCTAACACCTAGCTGAAATATCTCCTCTTTTAGTTTAAAAACCATTCCTCTTATTCTATTGCTATCTGCTAACATAGAGAGTTACTCTCCCTCCTTTTCTAAGTGACCTTTAAGTACTGTCAGGCACCAGTGAGGTCTCCCTGGAGCCTTCTCTTCTCCAGGCTGGACAACCTTAACTCTCATCCTGTCTTCACAGGACAGGTGCTTCAGCCCTGTGAACCCTTTTGTCCCTCTCCTCTGGACCTGCTCCAACAGGTCCACATCTTTCCTGGGATAAGGACCCCAGAGGTGGATGCAGGATTCCAGGTGGGGTCTCATGAGGGCAGAGTAGAGGGTCAGAATCACCTCCCTTGACCTGCTGGCCAAATAATGTCAGTTAAAACTTGTTATGGGGGTTATATCAGCTTTCCATAGACACAGGGAGTGATACACATCAGAGGAGGGAGTGTGGATTTTCTGCTTACAAAAATACCGCTGACTTATGGAGTTTGAGCAGTGTTTCCCAAACAAAGAATTGACTCCACCCCAGCCTACAAAGAAAAAATAATTGAAGTCACATTATTTCTTCAAATACTTATGATTCCAAATGTTCCAGCTGCCTGTTGTGGTAATGCTCCTTCTTCTACACAGAATTTGTATTCTAGACCTACATGAAATTAGTATACAAAATGAACTGAGTGAGTGATTTGTTGGAAGAAGTTTTTGTTGTGAAAATGTGATGAATATTTCATGGTTCAAATTCAAAGCAACTATAAAATATAAAGTTTTGCTCTGATGCATAAAAACAATTCATCATAACTGTTAAATACAAACCATATTCACTCATGGTATAAGCCATAAATATGACAAGAGGTCCCAGAAAGTTGTAGTTATGGTTAAGGAGTCTACAGTGAATACAGTAAAATTCCTCACAGATATTTTAAATAATGCTGTCTTTCCTGATGATAGATTGTATTTCATTGGCATCAAGATTTACAAATCAGTCAGGGTCACCAAAACTCAATTTTTTTCACTGAGTCCCTAAACAACTGTTGTCCTGGGTTTCCTCCCAGAATCTATCCCAAACCAGGACAAATATAACACTCAAGTCTATAAAAGAATTTATTTTAAAAGTCAAAAAATATATCCTGCTAAGTCCTGTGCCAGTTTACTTGCAAGAACCTCCAAACATTTTACCCTGTGTGCACACCAGGCCTTTCAACACAGTTCCTGGTCTTAACAGAGACCCTTTCGAAAGGACAGATCTCATGGAGGTCAAAGGAACTGTTAGTAAATTGAAATGTAACACTAATACCATGGACTATATTTCCCCTGGATTAAAATATATGTTGTTGTTCTTGAGATCTATGCTGTTGAAAACATCTGATACTTCTTTAGCATAGTAGTGCATGAGTCCATATGATAGCAAGACTGATTTTTAAACTGAATTAATAAATTCTATTTGAATTATTAATTTATTTAGTGATACTGACAATCTTACATTTTCCTGCTGTTATTTTCTCACTACTGATCTACAGAACTGCATTTCTTGAATGGAGACATCTGCAGCAGCTGGATGGATGGATGGTGGCCTGTGAGCAGTGCTACAATCTGGTGTTTTACAGAAAAGTCTCAGACTGTGGTATCCTCTCTTGTAAGGACTGATTTACCTGATTTGGACATACAGACAATGTAAAACTTTGGACAAAGAGCAGAAACACTGTGATTGCTGTAGTGGTTCAGAGATATAATGGAAGTGAGGCTTATAGGGAGGATGCGTCTCTCATATAGCCAAGATTCCAGCCTAACACTCCAATCAGAAATCTTAAAAAAATCAGCAGACTATGAAGCATGAACATGAAACGTTGTTCATATTACTGAATGAATATACTAATTTTCAAAATGCATATGCCTGAATGTATTTACTTTAGAAGCAAGCTTTCAAAAAGTCTCTGTGTATACAGCTTGATTCCAGCATTAATACCATTTGCAATGAGCTAGCTAATGAGCTTCTGGTTTTGAACAACTTGACTCTATTTATGAAAGATTAGACCCACTGAGAATCACATTATTCTTTTTTTCATAAATTATTTGAATCTAGCTACTGTAAGGTTGCAAAATACTGCAGAACAGTCAGATTCAGAGATTATTTAATCAGTAATAAAATGCCATTGTAAGCAGCATAGCAGTACTTCCTAAATCCCCCGATGCATGGTCGGCTTATTTCATTAGAATCTGTGCTGGCTGTTCTCCAAAGATGCAGAACTAATGCTATCTGCAATTATCGGATTTTGTTAAGCACAGAGCATTCGACAGTTACAGTGTTAATGAATGAAGAATAGCTAGGCAAGCCTCTAATCCATTGCTCATTGTTTAAAAAAAAAAAAAAATAGAGCCCAGCCCTATCATACTTAGTTATAATATGACTCAAATCAGCAGAATAAATAGCTCTGCACCTTTTCTCCCTGTGAGGCAAATGTAATGCATTGCTTGCTATTTTGCAAATGAGAGGCTTTTTACTGAGAAATCCTTTGCTGGGAAATAAGTAAGATGTAAAGTTTTCTAACAAGTAGGGGTATGATACTTACCTATCATGGCCATATTCCTGCCTGTTGCAAAAATAATCTATTGATAGGAAAAGGAGAAAATAATCTAGTCTGTCACTAGAAATATCAGTGCCTTTTAATTAGCCCTCAGCAATTGTAAGTTATCATGGTGTATATTGCTGTGAGGGGAAAGGACTGCAGTTAATAACTAGCTCTGAGTTCAGAATTGCAGCATGTTCCGTGAAGCTTCTGGATGTTGACACTTTACAAGAGTGATGGAGATGTGGGTCCCCTGGCAGAGAAAAAGGTGAGCTTGCGTGTAACTGGATCATGGCAAAGGACTTAAAATTTGTATTTGTAATTGCATAGTATTTGTAATTGCCTAATATTTGTAATTGTATTTTTGTAAATGTACACATTATATATTATAAAATTTAAAATAAAAATATTACTAATTCAAATACTTTCCTTAAGGAAAAGAGATGAAAACTTTATATTTTAGAGCATATAGATCTGCTAAAAGAATTTTAAATTGTTTTGGGAAACAAAAGTTCCACGTGGCATTTTTTTACAATGTGTCTCTCAACAAGACAATGCTACTATTGATCAATCAAATTTAAGATATTTGTATGTTTCATATTACATCACCATCATTAATTCTGATACTGACAGCTAAGTTTGGCTTTCTAATGAAGCAGTCTGGTGATAAAACACAGTGGAAAAACAATGTATGTATCCTGAATATGTCCTTTTCCTGTATCTGCAGTCCATCAGCCCCAATTACTCTGCTCTTTTTCCACTGTCTGATTAACAGCAGCCACAGAGAATGATATCAAAAGTGAACAGTTTGGTTACTTTTCCCCTGCAGTGTCTTGGTCTCCATCCTGCTGTTATCTGCTAACTGAAAACATTTTAGGCTAAAACGGGAAAATGGTTTTAGAAACCTACAAGGCAGGACACAGGTATGGCCATTAAGAGCTGTTGCTGGCTCTCATGGATGAGAAAAATAATTATATTGTCTCACATTTCCATTGGCAGCAGACTTTGGATAGCTGAAGTTGTCCTCCATAGGCACCAAAACCCTTGTCATGGAGATGCATATTGGCTGGGCTGTTGGTGTCCCTGGAGGGTCTTCAGCACATCCTCACCCCAGGCCCTGGCACCCCAGAACCTGCCTGGGGCCTTCAGCCCCTGCCTGAGCTCCCATTCCACAGTGCAGAGTGTTGTGGTTTAGGAATGCTACTCTCCAGTTTAGTGCTCCTACTGACACTCTCCCAGCCATGTGTTGCTTTTTTCATCCCCTCCCTCTCCCATCTGTATCGGGCTGGAGAGGGGAATTAGAGGCACAAAAGGCAAAGATCAGATGAAAACAGATTAGTCGAAGTAAGAACAGTTTGCAGGAAACAGCAATGAGATAAGAAAAGGGATAGTACCAGTATTAGTAACTAAAGTGTACTGAAGAGTGATTCACACGTCAAATGCTCACTGCAGAGCCTGACCTGACCACTCCCTCCAGCCTGGAACTGGTGCCACCCAAAGGCTCCTTCTGGCTCAGAACTGGACCTACCCAGCTGCTCCCCCCGACTCGGAACAGGCAGCAGCCCAGCACTCCATCTGCCACATTGACTCAACCAGAAGCAACTCCCTCCTCCCCACCTCCAGTAATGAGGTGGCACAGAACAACCTCCAGGTCCCAGCCATGCCCCTTCCTGGCTGCTGCAAAAATGAGCTCTGTCCTGGCCAAACCAGGACCCAGGGTGAGCAGGGCTGGTCTGGGGCTGCTGCTGGCACCCAGGTTGCTGAGGAACCCTGAAGGCAAGAGGCATACCCAGGGCAGTGCACCAGGGTCCAGTCTGGCAGGGAAAGCCCTTCTTTCTTCAAAAAGAAACTCAAAAGGCAGCATGAGCAAGGCTGTGCCACAAGGGAGGAAAAGGCAAAATCCAAGGGTGATAGCAGCCACCCTTAGTGAGCACAGCACAGTCCCACAGTCCCTGGCGTGGCTGAGCAGAGTGCTGATAACAGGTTCATGGGCAGGCACAGGTACAGCAAAACCTGAACCACATCCACGCAGGAGACACAACCAGAAACAAGGCTGCAGCATGATCCAGGGTCTGTCCTGGAGTCAGCTGTGCCTATGGAAGGAATGAAGAACAGGGCTTGAGTTTAAATGGAGCTCTTCAGCCCATGGACCGAGGATGTGGATGAAAGTTTCGGGCTGGGCTGGACAGCGCTATTAAGGCCTATTGGTACACTCAGACTTCTGACAGATAGGCTGTTCCAAATATTAGAAAAATGTCTATGATTTGCTATGAAAGATTACTGCTTGGTAATGATTATAATACTATATTTATCCTCACTTTAATAAATTGAAATACTGAAATATCAAGAAGTTGCAAAACCAGTTGTTTTGAGGAATGCTTTTTTAGATTGCTTTAAATGGTGCTTATAAAGCTGAATAACTTCCCTAAGTGGACACCAAACAAAATGTGAATTTTATTACAATGAGATTTTTTTCTAAAATCATATATTCATATGGAGAAAAGTCTGGTAGCTCAGTGGTCACAGGCCAGCCCTGAAATTCAAATATGCTTTTTCTGTATTTTTTTGCATTTTACCCATGCGGATTGCCCTCACTCAGGCTGTAGCTTTGGACAGCTGGCCCTGAAAACCATGGCCACAAAAGAAACTTCACACTATCCCTAACCAAAGATGACATGCACATTTTTGTGGGGTGAGAATCACCCTCTATAAATATCATGAGAATTCTGGATTTTGTGTTGCGGCATTAAGGGGGTATGTGAGGAAATGTGTAGTTCCAAAAGTAGTTGCCTTTTCTCCCATTAACTAGCTCTTAAAAACACAGATGTCTCTCTTGCAATGGTACTTTAGATAGAACAACAATTCAGCTACAGTTAGGAGGCCCAAATATAAGTGAGTCATCTTTAATTTCTTCAAAACTAAGAATTGAAAAGAACAAAACTTCTTTAAAGAGAAGCTTCCCAGTGAACATTAGAATCCATTTTCAACAGTCATCTGATAGAGTGTTCTTGCTTTCTTTCACACTTTGGAACTGGACATCTAAGTCTCTGATATGGTCAAAGTTTGCTTTTTTCCACATGCAATACTGTTTACAGAATAGAGAATTTAGAACTCACCTGTAGTTTGTTACTGGAATCATCAAAATTTTCTTTAATGAAAGAGTGTACACTGGCTTTTCAATTTTTTTAATAGTTTAATACTTCACCACTATTTTTGTATATAAAGATATAAAAATAACCATCATAAATTAAAATGCCAGCTTAAGCTGGAAAACTCTAATTGACTTTTCTAGCTCAGGCAATACTTTTTGGGAACCAACATAAAGCAGCAGAACCTGAAAAAGCCAGCTGTTCACTGGAAGGGGCCAGATGTAAAGTGGAAAGATGACATGTGCCTTCTGCGGGGACCCCACTGCTAGAACATTCTGAGGTAAAGCTTGGTGGTCACAGAATCTGCCTGAAACTGCACCTTATTAAATCAAAGGTAATTTTTATCAAATTGTAGCAATAAATGCCAACCAGCAGAGATGGTCTGAGCAGCTCATTTGTCCTCATAGACAGCTTGAAGTTCAAAGATTGAGGCCTGGAAACCACCACATTTCTCTGAAGGTTCAAGACATCTTTTGTTACTCAGCTTCTTTCATTTTTAACCAGATTATTATCAGAAATGCTATATTCTTCCTTTCTGAAAAGTAGAGACAGGTTTCCCTAATTGCATGCAAATATTGAAGTTGTACATTTTCAACCTTGAGATATATGATTGAAATTGTTGGATAATCAAAATATTTCAATGAATATGTGATTCAGATTAGTGTTCATGTTGTTTTATTTTTACTAGCCAATTCACTGGATTAAACAGAAATGTATTAGAAATTCAATAGAGTAATTTTACCCAAAAACTTTACTTGATGATGTATGTTAAGTCAGGTATTGCAGAGAAACATACAATTTCATCCAGGCAAACACAGCAGCTCAAATTTTTACTACCAAAAATAGTGTACACACAGTATACTATGCTAAAAGTTATTTCCAGAAATGATCTGGAGAAGTCAGTGCCTTTGAAAAAATCTTAACCCTTCTGAGGTACCTAAGGCTCTGACTTATAAATTGCAGTATTTCGCTACTTTTAGAAGCTGTTCTAAATTGTATCTGCTACTAATGATTTGTTTATATTTTTCTCAAAGTTACTGATGCTTTAAAGACTTATCTAAAGCACTTTTTTTTTCTTGTTGAATTCAAAGCCCTTAAATGTATTTACTTGGATTTTCAGAAAGAGTTTTTATTCTGCATGCCAGTGCTGCAGTTGCAAGTATTGATGAAGTTATCATGAAACAGCATCAATTGTTTTGCTGACATCAGTCAATTATTTCTACATTTCTGTTCCCTGCAAATTTTGTGTTTCTCATCACAAGATCAGCCAACTTTGCTTTTAGGAGGTTTATTCTTTGTAAGTCTAGTAATACTTCTCATTAATGACTCCACTGCTGTTTGAGGACTTGAAAAAGATTCTCTAGGAGACCTGTGTGCAGCTGCCTACATCTTCCTGGGAGCCTCTTTGCACAGGTGGGGTTAGAGGAAATTCAGAAACCCACCCAGGAAGGTCTCTTCATGAAACACGGGCCCAAAAGCAATTCTCAACAGAGGAAAGAGTTTGCTCTAGAGGCTGTCTTATTCTTTTACATCTGGCAGTGAATATTTTGGCTTGTACCAAAAGCATTAATCTTCTTTGCGCAACATGGATCATAACTCAGAAAGGAATTTACGGTAGCCTCTGGAGAAAGTTTTCTGTCAGGGACAAAAGGCAAAGCAGCTGGACAGACAGACTGTGCTAAGACCATTTGCTAAGTTCTAACTTAGCACTGTCTCCATGACAGCCTTAGTTGGAGCAAAAGTTCAGGTCGTACTGCTCAAACAGCAGTGAACAAAGGCAGAATGAAGCAACACAATAAAAGCACCACAACCATAACTCTGCGTTTGATTTCCTGTAAAAACTTGTACAAATTCTGTACTTGATAAAGCTGGGACAGCTGTTCCATCTGCAAACCAATTGGATCGAATAGGAAGATGGAAATTTTCCCAGAGTGAAAACTAGACTTGCATTTTAGAGGCTGAAAATCTAAGTACCTCAAAATACTGTATTTATCTTAGCTTCACAACACAATTAATCAAACTGCTGACTTCCACACATGCTTATGCCACCAAAGGCACAGGATTTCCACATAAATGAGGAAACTGGACTTTCACAGAAGTATATAAATGTGAGTTTACTCAGAATACACAGCCTTCTGAGTCAGTGATGCCTAACATGAGGTATAACATTGCTTACAATGGTGAGACAAATATGTGAAACTTTGTGTTGGATGGAGGAATGATCAATGAGAAAGAATGATTGAGAGTCCACATTAAAATTTTACATCACCCCAATTCAGAGAAAAGTTCTGGGAATGTTCTTTCAAAGAGAAAATCAGAATGAGCACCCCTTACATGGTAGATAAACCATCTCAAAATAGGCATTTTACTTATTATAACCCATACAGAATTACATTGATCCCATTAAAGTATTTCAGATAATGCCTGCTGCTTCATACAATGTACTGGTATTTCATTTTAGAGCAGCAGCTATATCCACTGGGTTTGCAGGCAAGCTTATTTTCCAGCTGCTGGTGGAAAATATTTCTGCTGAACCCCCTGGTGTTTTTCCAGGCATCTTATTGCTAAGGCTAAACCAAATACATGCTATCTACTACTTTAACTTGTGTTTAGCTGAGGCATTAAACATACTATTACACTGTACTCTTGCAAACTTCATAGACTGAAGGATTTAAGATTAAATTATAGGCTTCTCTAGAAGCCTGAGAAAATTCTTGTAGACACATTGAAAACACTTCTTTTCAACAGTCAACTAAGTATCAAGGCTACTTAATGATCAAATCAAGATCTGCAGACACCACAGCCTGCACACTCTTTCTTAGAAGATTTTAATCTTTGTCCTTGTCCTTCAGTGGAGTTTCTTTCCAGAGCATCTTGGCTTAATAAATGCCTTTGAAGAAGGCTTCAGCACAAATAAAAGAGTACTTGTGCAGCAATCTTGAGTTCTTATCAACTGTATAGTGATCAGGTGAAGGAATAATTTATTTCAATCAGCAACACCTGTTTTTATAATTGCTCAAGTGATTATAATTCAATAATAAAAAGCCAATTTAACTATCTTTACTCAGATATTAACCTCTGATATACAGCATTAGAACGAAATTGCCATTGGTTAAATTCCCTTAAGAAAACAATTGCTATCATACATTTATCTTATTTTGATCTGGTTTGTTTCCTATTTTCCTTTTCTTTTAATAATAAAATGTTCACAGATTCTTAGTTGGAAGACCCCCACTGCTATCCATTTTCAACCATAGTCAAATATACTTCATCTCTCAAAAGGTTCAATTATTTTAATTTTTCTTCATAGATATCGTTTTATGATTTGCCATTTTCAGAACAGCATTACATTTTAGACACATAATTCAACTGGTGATTTCCTATAATACCTAGATCCATTTCTGCAAAACCCCTGATTAGCCAGGTATTCTTCCTCCATTTTTATGCCCTTTATCTTCCCAATCAATATAAATACTTGTGGTTGTTCTAAAGGAACTGCAGCCAGTCTTTTTTCCTAAGCACTCCTCCATTTTGTCAAGATTGTTTCTATTCCAAGCCTGCATTTCTCCATTTTTGCAGTTATTCCCAGCTTTGTGTTGTGTGGTTTTTTTTAAGTTTGCAGGCTCTCCAGTTCATCTTCCATATCTCTAATAAAAATATTGAATACTAAGTGGTCCAAGAGATATTTACTGCAGATCTGTTCTTAGCACAACTCATCATTCCACCGACAAAATTAATATTAATTACTTAGCCACTAAGATACCACATTTCCTTCTTTTTCTTTTTGAATGAGATTTTTATTCTGGAAACAGAAGCAAAGGTAAGTCTGTGATTTCTACCATGCCATCACCACCTTTTCCCTTCAGAAATAAAATGAGAAATTTGTATTTTTAAGTTTCTGGCATTTCCCTCTCTTCTTTGGGTTCTCAAAAATAACAGCAAATCTTTTTGTGACAGATACTTGACCCAGAGTAGTCCACAGTGGATGTTTTTTGGCATAGCTAATCTGAAAACTACCAAATATATTCTGTCAACCTGCTCTAGTAACCTGTTTTAGTCTTTATCTCATATCTGTTAGCCATTGGCTTGCAGCTGTGAAGAGTAAAGAAAAAAAAAATGAGACAAGAAATGAAACATGCTGCTGTTCTCAGACTCATTTACCCATTTCATTAATTATTCTTCAGCAACCAGACTGAAACTTTTCTGATCATCTGCTTTGCACTGATATAGTTCACAGAAAATATAACAAGACATTACTCATATCTCATGTAGGCATTTCTAATTTTAACTGTATGTACTTAAACTATTTTTTATGGTTGTTCTTACTAACCTGACCTGGTTTCTACCTTCTCTATGCTCTTTTTTTTTTTTTTTTTTTTTTCTACACAGGATATAAATCTCTTCAACTTCTGTTCTCAACATGATGGAGAATAATGACACTCAGCTTGGCCACCCGGTACTGAAAGGCATACACTGACAGCATATTTTCTTCCTTTTGTTTCATGATGAGAGACGTCGTCATGCTGACAATGCATCCAACCAGCAACCAGGATTAGTGTTTTATGATCCTACTTTAAAATTAACGTGTAACTGATGTTTTGCTTTGGCACCAAACAGGATGGGGGGAGCCCAGCCGCGCGGGGACATCCATATCTCCATGGTGCCACCTTCTGACTGGCATGTGGGAAAGCCGGCTCCAGGGCTGGAGTATCCCTGCGAGGAAAGGGGATCGGGCCCTTGAGAGCACACTGGCCTCAGGCTGGAGAGATGTGGGTGTGAGGGTCAAAAAGGGAGCCCTTGGGAGCACGGTCTGGCATGTATCCAGTGTTCTGTGCTGCACACAGAACATTCTGGGGGTCTTCCAGCCTACTGGGCTCTAAGACTCAAGCACTGTGCAAGGGCTGGTTGTCAGGTTTATGCTGTGTTTCCATTACCATAAATGAAAGAACTACATGGAAAGTGAATATTTTAAAATATTTTAAAACTTATTTCACAGAAAAAAAAAAAAATCCCACCTCTGTTCATATCAGCTCCAAGTTAATTTACAGTATGATGACAGCAGGACTAATAGACTAAAATATGACTAATAATCTTATTTTCCATGGATGGAGAAATGGTAGAGTTGATATTGAAGACTTTCCCAGTGACTTACCACAGCTCTCAAGCACCTTGTACAGAGATGAGAGCAAACACACATCACTCTTTCATCAGTATGAAACGTATGTCTTGTGCTCCTGACTTAATTTCTTTGTCCCTTTTCTCTTTTTATTTCCATTAATTTAACCTTACGTATAAGTCCACAGGAGACTGTAGACCTGGGATGAATATTACACACTGACTCAAATCCCTCCTTGGTACTTGAGTCCTAGGAAGGGAAATACCACAAATACCTTCTGGCACAGGTATCGGAAACTAGGAGAATCTATTCATTTTTCTTACACACTGGAGTGCTCCTCTATGTACCTGACCAAAGAGGACTCAGAAATAGGGCCCTGTCCATTAATGGGCTCTCTTGCTTATTGATGACTCAAAACTTAAAGGCAGCTATGCTGAAGATGAATAAGGAAAATATAACCCGTCTCAGTCTACCTTGACCTCTAATACTCCTCAAAATGTTAGAGTTACTGGACTAACTTTAGGAAAAATCATTAGAGTATTGTACCTCTAGCACTTCTAAATGTTTTGCTGAGAAGCTTAAGAATAATTGAAAGTATAAAAATGAATATATATGTCCATAAAATAGTGTGGGGAAAAGAATCTGATGGAAGAGTTACTCTTCGGAGAAACTGTTCCTCTTCATAGTAGGGCTCTCTAACTCTTCTGAAATTAATTAAAGAATATTTGAATTACAAAGCTGAATGAATGAAAGAAAAATTCCTCGCATTGTATGCTGTAAAAGATAATTTACCTCTGACCTTTCTCTTATAAGGTTGAGTTACAGATGACTTGCTTTGAGAAGTTGATATTAGGTAATACTCTAGATGTCAATTGCTTTGTTTTGTTCTGACGTTTCAAATAATTGTGTATTGTTGCCCATTCTAAGGGCGTAATGCTTACAAGGCAGAAGGCTCAAAGAAACTAGGGGGTTTGGCCTCTCTGTCCAACAAAATAGTGCTGCAGGGAGAGTAGCCTAGCAGTAAGCAGCCTTGGCAAATTCTAGAAAATTAAAACTATTCAAGAGGCTTTTCTTTTTGTTAATTTGCCTAGTTTTAAAATTATATTCTCAGTGGAGATATCTGGAACACTGCCTATTTGCATCTAGATGAGGCAAAAATTCTGTCATATTATTTCAGCAGAGTTGAATCTGATTGAACAGGAAAGGTACTCTTTGGTATATGACTTAATCAAATATATTTGTTTTTTGTGGCTATGGCTATACTGTCTTCCCCCCTTCAGAGAGCTGTCCAAAGGGGCAGCTGCCATTTTGGTAGCCTTGCAACACATTATTGTGGAGCACAAAAAGAAGGTATTTTCTTTCCTATGGCACTGTGGGGTTTTTTTGGTTTTTTTCTCTAGGTCACTTGCTACCTTTGCTCAGTAATAGATCAGTGAAAATACATGAACAGGGCGCATAGCAAAACTTTCCAGCACAGGTTTACTTACACAAGGTTTCTTTGTTTTACAGTCAATCTGTAAAGAAAGAGAAAATGGCTTATTATGAAGCTAAATAGACATGATTTTGTGGTTCCCAAAAATATGATTTTTACAACATTGTTTCTTTTTCTTGAAGACAGTGCCAAAGTCTTCAGCAAAAATACATTTGTAAGCTTCTCTTAAAGAATAAGTAAAGAAATCAACCCAGAAATACGGTTGTTTCTGTTCAGAAACTTGCTGAGTTTTCCAGGTCACAGAAGACCATTTCCTGTCAGTACAAGAAGAGAGCTAAACCACTGATTTGTTTATGGGTGAATAAAAATACTATGGCTGTAAAGTGCTTTGCTTGTGGGAAGGGGGAGAATGGGGGAAGTCCAGGAGTTGCTGGGGATTTTTTCTCCTTCTAAATTAAATCATGTTATTTATGTGCTTGTTTAACCTGCAAGTGACTGCCCTTAATACACCTTCAGGTTTTGGAATAAAATCCTGCTTTAATAACTGTTACCTGTCCACTGTAACAAAGCCTGTTTCATATTTCATATGAAAATATGATATGAATCTAAGTGGAGGCCAGTTCCAGAAGCAATTATTTATAACCAGACTTAGATTTCATTTGCTGAGGCCTGAGATGTCTCTAACTTCCCTAAGCAGGGAAAACATAAAATCTTGAGCTTCAGATTCCTTCACATGCAAATTATGGGACAATTGTCACCCTTAGGATTTGCAGAGGGGCTCCTAGGAAAGATAGTGCTTTGGTGTTAGGAAGCTGTGTTTCCTGGTTTTAAGAAGCTTCATAGTTTTCAGCTGTTGATGGAGGGAGTGTAGAAATCAGCTGGCTATATGGGTATACCTGGAACCATTCCTTTTCCCATCACATATAGGATCCTGGTTTAGTTGTGTGTGGGCACTACCTTTTGGAAGGACTAGACCTACCTGATATATGTTCCTATAAACATCAAAGTAGAATATACTGGTCCTAAATACAGCATTGATATAGCAATTTTAATCTGAAATAAGACATCAGTATGTTTGTGAGGTTTTGTGTATGGATTTCAAAGAAAGAAAAAAGCTGAGATCCAGGAATGATTAATGGAAGTTAATCCAGAAATGTTGCCTTGCAGCATTCTGAGCAAGAAGAGAGGACTGATTCAGCCTCTGCAGTTTTGTATGCAAATTGCTCTTGCAAAGGAAGGGATATTGCTTTTGACAACTTGACTCTAGCAGTGCTGCAAGGCACCTAGAATGGTCCTGCTTTCTATTTCCTCCAGTTCTTTATATTCCTTGAGGTGTTGATAATGAAAGACTCATGCCCAAACTGAATGCAGTTCATGTTGACAGAGACAGCAAATACACATGGTAGCTTTCATATTTCTCTGTCAAATCGCTTGACTTTTTTTCATGCCTTTTCCATAGGGCAAACTGTGAAACAACATATAATTTCTGTCACCTGTCTGAGATTTCAGCACTGGGGATACAAAAAAATGTGCAGGTCTCCAGAAAAACATTCAGAAAATCGTGTTTGAATGATCTTTGAACTCTCTTTAAGCTTCAAAGGAACTGCCACACTTTCTCCGTAACCTCAGTAATTGCTGATTAAAAAAAAAAAAAAAAAAAAGCAGATTTTAGAAAGAAATCATGCAATCTAGAAACATACTTTCCATCTGTGTATTGCGGCTGAAATCCAAAATAGGCCAGCTGGTCATAGCACAGCTCACATATTCACAGTATCTGTCCTCTGAATAAGTCATTTCATCATAAACAGTGGAAAGCAAAAAGCAGAGTCTTTGCTTCTCTGATTTTTTTCCCCCTCTATTTGACACTCAGAGGACTGGCAGATACTAAAAGATTCCTCTTTGATGTTAAATTTGATATCGTCATTGCATTTTATTTGCTGCTCAAATATGTCTTTTTAAAACTGTGTGATCCAGGATGTGGAGTGGAATGTTTGTTGTGGCAAATGCCTCTCTTCATTGGAGCAGTTTGGTCTGGCAGTGTTCCCAGTTGCTGTAGATTTAGCAAGTAAGTTGTGCACAAACCCTTGATTTTTGTTCTTGCTTTTTGTGGCACGCTATATCTTAAGAACTCCTGCAGTTTTTGGAACTAGGAAGTAGTGTCTTTCAGTATCTACATTTTATATCTAATCAACAGGGACTGATCCTAGCAAACTAGAAATTCCTCTTTAAGTAATGGGAAATCTCTCCTTTATTTCCCTCCACATTCTTGATTTTGCTGTGGGGAGCAGATGCTGTGCTCAGGGGTTGCAACCTTCCCTGCTCCTTCCCTGGGCTGGAATGGTTTGAACCAGTGCTTGTCACTCTGTGCTGAAACCTTTTAGATAAAAAAATAGAGATGATGTGTCAGGTGGAGGAGGAGGGATGAAAGGTAAAAACTGCAGGATCATGAAAGGGAAGTTAGTCACTGTAGTTTTTTGAACTGATCTAAATAAGTTTTGATCAGAGACCATGGATAGGGATTCAGTGACCAAGCTGTATCTGAAACATAAGCAGTGAAGGAAAATTACACCTGAACTTACAGCTTGGTGCTTTACTATTTTTTCTGATTTTACATTCTTCAAGTATGAGTAATCTGGACAGACTGTGTTTAAAGTGCTTTCTCTACCTAATGGCCAACCTTTTAGCAAATTCAGTGATGAAAAGCATGAAGCTGCAGTCTGCAGCTGAGTTGGGAGTGGGAACATATGCAAAAGAACGCCTACTTTCACAAAAGTAATCAAACCTCTTACTGCATGTAGAGTGCAGTTTCCATGCACCCATATTATACCTCCATGCCTAAATAACTACAAGCACAGCCTTACCCTGGGCTCTCAGAAGAACACTATTATGCTTTGTAATTGCAGCTGTGTGTATATGATTCCTCCTCCTCATTAAAAATGGAGTTCACTCTAATTGTATGGCCTTTTCTGTACTCTATAAAGGACATCAACTTGTTCCATTAACTTTTTTTTTCCCTTTTAATAAGAGAATGTCTCCTTTGGTAATTAATTGCAAAAATGCATTTATTTGATGCAGATTTACTGGCATTACAGAATCACTTAGGAAGAGGGGAACCTCTGGAGGTCTCTAGTCCAATACTCAACTTTAGCAGGACTGTCTCCAAAAATAGAGCAGGTTGTTTAGGGCCTTGTTCAGTGGGTATTTGAATATCTCCAAGGATTGAGGTTCTACGTCCTTTCTAGGCTACCTGATCCGGTGCTTGACTCATCTCATCATGCAGACTTTTTTTCTTAAATTTAGTTGAAATTTCCCTTGTTGCAACTGGTGTCTGTTGCCTTTTGTCTTATTACTATGCATCTCCAAAAAGAGTCTGTCTTCTCTATAACCACCCATTACTTATTTATGCTGTAGTTGTTTACAGAGCTGCATGAATGGCTGGTAAGGAGAGACAGATACTCTGAATAGCTGTTAGGCTGAAGTAAATAAAATCAGAACCTGCTGAGCAGAGGCTTCTGCAGGTCAGAAAAGAGGTACAGCTGGTCTGAGTAGCCAAATGAAGTGCTGATGGTCTTACCTGGGAGTACAAAAAGAAGGGTGGTATAGCTACCAAAATGCTTCTCTATGGCTCTGCTTGCTCACAATTAGACAAAATATCCCCTTGTGCTTGTTGTGTGAGAATTGTCCCACTATTATGCCTCAACTATTATGTGACACATAACAGTTTTTCCAAAAGGTAGTAAATGGTAGCTTGGAAAAACTTGGTCCTTAACGAACCCTGATGGTTTATTATGAACCTTCATAATGAAGGTCTTACTGGGAGTCTAGAAGGGTTCCTTCTCCTCTATGTGGTTTTAGGTCGGTTTTTCCTTAGTGAAAATTAATGCAATTGTTCAAAACAATTGAAAATGTGCGTGGGCCATACCTGTCCATTTAATTTGTTCTTAACCCATGGTGGACATGCTGAAGCACACCCTGCTCACTGCACTGCTCACTCCACCTGGGCAGGCATGTCCTGTGCTAGTTCTAAGATGAAAACTAGAGAAGAGTGAAAGTCCCTCCTTTGGACTTTATACCTCCTTGTGGTATAAAGTTTCACACAGGGCTGGTATTGGTACTGGACAATTGATCCCTGAAATAAGGTCTGAGATCTGAGTCTCTCTGGAATGCAGGTGGAACAGAGGTCTCTGTGCATTCTCCCATATCTCTGGTCTCAGTCTCTGTGGTCTGGCTCACACTGTGTGTTCTTTCCTCATTCATACCCCCATGGCAAGATACGTGCTACATGCACCTCCTAGATCCGCACCAGAATGAGCAGCTCTGTGCAAATGCATTTCACATCTTTTGAACTCCCAAAGAGATCAGGTGGTGTATTCAAGCAAAGTTGGCAGTCTTTTCATATTTACTTGGACGATAATATGTACAATAGATTCTGCTTCCTATCCCAGAAATTGTTTGTTCAAATCTGCTTGTGTGTGAGTGCTCAGGCACAAACAATTGCTGCCATTCATGCAGGATTAGGTGTGGTTTATACCCTTCCAGATTTGTTTATTTGTGGTGTGGTTCCATCCTTAGAGATGCATGTTTATTGAGGTCTGTCTTAATCTTTACCTCTTTACCTACCCATATACTTAACTTTACTCAGTCAAGTGATACTGCTGAAGTTTAGCATTAATCTCTAGATTGAGGTCTGCCTCTGCATTAACTTACTGTAATGAAAATGTAAAATAACCAGAGCAAACCCCTATTCTAACTACATATACAATCAAATATGCCCTCAAGTAGCTGGATCTGTAGAACAGAAAGCAAAATATTGCAAATGGTACTGGTTTGCTGTAATTCATAATCCTTTAAGCATATAAATCCACCAGACAGCTTAGAAGTGCAATTTCTGCCATCAGCTATGTTGAAAATGCACTTGCATACTTAGTACTAACTATGGCATCAAGCAACAAGCTACGCTCCAGGGATGGTGTAGAGCCCCTATCGCTCCCGTGCCAGTCCTGGGAGTTGTCACGTCTTGGGGAGGCACAGTGCCTCAGAGCTGCTCTTGCATCACTATTAATTAGGGCGCTGTTTGCACTTCTTTCTGCATCTTGTCAGCTTCCGTGGCTGGTGTGAAGGGCGCGATAGCCTTGTCCCCGTAGTGAATGCCACGAGAACTGCTGCAGTGGGTCACAGCCAGAGTCCAGCCAGCCCCACACGCCTTTTCTGACAGTGGCCTGCAGCAGAGATTTAGAGAAAGAGAAGCAGAGCGAGGCAATTATAGAGAGATACTTTTCAGTGTATGCTGGGAAACCAGGAATGTGGAGGATTCTTGAGCCAGATATTGTCTCTACGCTTTAGCATATGATAGCTGTACACGCTGCCAGTGAACTTGCTTTAATCTCCCTTTGAATTACTTTTTCTCTTCCTGCCTCTGCAATATCCGATGGCAATACATTCCATAATGATTCTCTGATGTGTGAAACAGTCATTTCTTCTGCTGCCTTTAACCTACCACCTGCTAAGTGTAACGGGTAATTTCCCCCATGGTCACCTGCCCATTCTTGCACTTTGAGAAAAAAAGATACTCGACCCTGGTGGGCAGCAACATCTTTAGCTGGAAACATTTCCACATTTCCTGTCCACTTGCTTGTACAAGGGGTACAAGTGGGGAAAAGATGATTTTGTGCCCAAGTTGAACACAAATGGATGAAAAAGACACCCTCAACAATGACCTTGTGTTTAGGAGTGAAGAAGGCTCATCTCTGTCTTCTTGCCACAGATGCAAAGATCAGGGCAGAGATCCCTTTCTGCACCAAGAGAAGCAAACAGCTTTAGTGACAGCAAAGCCTGTTTCTAACAGTAGAATGTGGAGGGGATGTTTTTCCTTTAAGAAACATCTATTCAAGTTAATTGAAACATGTGTGTAAAATTCATTGCATTGTTTTCTTTCAAAACAAATGACAGTTTCAGTTCAAAGCTGTTGAATTATATTTAGATTTTTCTTTAGACAAATAATTTTTTTTCATTTAAAAATTAAGTTTACTAGAGTTTAATTTTAAAGAAAACAAAAGAAATGAAGAAAAATGCAAGAAAGCCTGTCTTCCCCTCCATTGTGAACTGCTCCTGATAAGAAATGCTCCTTATCAAAATAACAAGTCCCCTCCACCTTCTCTGATATGAAGGATTAGACCTGCTAGAGAAGTGCTAGATACTTTGTCTTTAAAATGGTCTTTGTCAGGTTGTGTGTGCTATGCAGTCCAGACCTGGTGACTGATTATTATGATTAAAGTTACATTTTACTGTATTTACATATTTTAAATTAGATTCCGGGTAGCAAATTACAAGAGAACTGGAGAAGGATATTTACAAAACAGCATTTCATTCTTTCCTCCCTTTTATGATATATTTGGTGAGAATTTTCCACAGAGGAATCAGGATTTGTAACTTATCAATTCTAACCGTTGTAAACTGAATAAGAAGCAGAATTTAACACATAAACTTCTGCATTTTTAAAAATATCTCAGATATGGAAAATCTCCCATTCATTGGCCTAGCAGATGTTGAAATCAAAATAGATTTCTCTATTATTCTTAGAGGAGACCAAAATGTGAGCTGATTCTGAAAGAGTGACTGAACAACAATCCCTATCTCCCCACTGTATGAGAAAAAATACTACAAAAATTAATGTCCTCCAAGGCCTTATTTGACATTTCTACCTCTTATTTGCTTATTTAATTCTAGGACAGGCACAGTGAAGTAAAATAGGTGTTAATACTGCTGGCAAACTAATGGAGACTTTGCAGGTGCAGGAAATAGATACTGAGAAGGAATGACTAAATATTCTTGTTAATGCTCTCTCTAGCAATGGATTAGTATTTATTTTAGGAAATGTCTGAAATATATGTAATACCAATAAACCTCAAAGAAGTGTTCTTCTGTAAGTCAGTGCGATTGCCAAAAGACTATTGCTACGTAAATGAAAATCTGCTGATTGTTTAGTGTTGCCAAATGTTTAACTGGCCTCTGAAACTTGGCACACACAATGAAAATTAGTTACCAAATGGATAAAACAATAGAAATAACCCAGGAAACGCACTCTTGAGTGGTGTGCTGAGATGGATGGAGTGCTCTGCTGCCTTTACCTCCTGCTGCACGGGTCGGGTGAGCCCCTGGTGAGATGCCCAGAACCCGAAGGTTCCTGTGGGAGGTGCAGAAAGCTGGGCAGCTTGTGACAGCAGATGCAGCTCAATGGCTCAGGGCTTGGTGAAGAAACACACAGAAGAAGGTATGGCAGCAGTAACAGGACCATATTTTTCATTATGGGAGGCTGCTTTATGCTTCTGGTCTACAAATCTCAGCAGAGAAGGTCAGGGGATGACTGGGAGCCATTGATAGGAATACTTGTGTCCAGCATAGTGTCTTGGTCTTGGAAGGTGTCAGTCTTTGATGACTTCTGAAGAATGGTAGTCTGAACTCAGGTTCTTTTGTCAGCTGTCTGGACCTAGGCAGAATAATTCTGTGTCAAAGGATGAGACTGGGTCTACATGTGGCTCTCTGGCTCCAGTCAATCCCACACAGTCTCAGATGACTATAAAGAAATTCCTTTTGGGGTCTTCCAGCATGAGAGAACCAAAAGTTCATAATTAATTTAATTCCAAAAAGAAGGTGCAACAGAAATGCTCTTTTTTTTTTTTTTTCCCTGGCTAGAATGAGGACCTAGATGACTGGTTCGGGTGTGTCTGCAATGTAAAAATACCTGCAAGTTAGGTGAGATTAGGGGTTCATTTACAGTGTCTGTGTATTGTAGCCATTATGAACTTCTGAATACATACACCATTCTGGCTTTGTGTCAAAGATCTGGCATGATGTTGCTCTAAGGGGAAAAATGTTCATGCTTGGTTTCTTTGATCCAGATGTGGAAAGCTCAGTGCAGGAACCAAGCCTGGCAGCAGCAAAAGGTTGGGCTAGCAGCAATACTTCCACTTGGCTACATTTGACCTTCCAATGTTGCTCTTTCAGTATACCTACAGCTAATATACGTATTGCAGGTGTTATGTTGCTAATCAAATTATTACAGCTTTAAGATTGCATCCACAGAAATGGAACAGAAGCAGAGACGATGGCAAGCAACCCCAATATTCATTGTTTACACAGGTTTTGTTCTTAAATGCCAGAAAAGAATTGTGAGGTTAAAGGGACTTGTTGGAACTTACTTATTCCTTGCATCATCCACTTTGACTTTTGTATGCAGGATTACCCCATAATGTGCTGAATTCCCACAGGGTCATGGCAGTTTCCTGATAAATAACCACTGAAGTGAGCACTGAATATGCAATTTCCAAGTTACTATCCAAATGTGTAGTTAAAAACTATTTATAAAATCCTTCCTTATCTTCAGCACAACCTTTTGTATAACTCTGCAGGATGAAGTAAGCTTCTCAAGTTGATGACATCCTTTAGAAGAAAAAAATATACTAATGCTTCCCATACAAAAAAAAAAAAAAAAGTCCATTACAATCTCTGAAGTATTAATGAAATAACCTAATCTTGCAGTCATTAAGCTTCTCCATAACTTTTCTAATCACTGATTTTGGTATGATTAAGGATGGATACCATGCACCTGATAACATGCATGCATGTGTTCAGCCAGGAGATGTTTCATGCTGATCTCAAGCAGCCACTATGTCAAGAACACTGGAATTCCAATTGGATGATTTTAAATGCAATTTATCTGCTCAAAGCCTATGTACAAAACTGTCCCCAAGGTCTTTCCAAATTGCCCTGTGGTTATGCCCCAAAATATATTTCATGCACCAAATGTAATTCAAATATGCCCAAAAGGGCTTGAAGACCAAGATGTGAGTTCTGATTGAAATAATTCCTCAGGGGAATGTTTGTTGCTAAGAAATGGCTGAATACAACAGAGATTAATAATCCCAGTACAAGATATTTTTCCATGCTTCTTCATTCCGCTCATTTATTTAGAACATATGCCAGAGAGCATTAATGTTTAAAAAAGTCTCCACCCACATCCCTGTGCAATGTTCTGCTAAGAAGGGCCCAAGGTTATTGTAAGTGAAGTCTTCTGACTGTGCAGTTAGGTACATTTACATCACTGACTTTCTTCCCTCAAGTGTCCTCTCTACCAAGAGCATGAGCTTTTTTTCCAAATGCCCTCACCAGAGATAAAATGAACCTTACAACATGTAAGTTTTTATTTCTGGGAGGAGGGAGAAAGGGGTTTCTGTGGCATAAATTACCTGAATTACTTTACCTGGCTTTATTAGAATGAGATGACTCCACCCCAGAATTGTCTCTTATGCCTCAAAATTTAGGTGATTGGCACAGGTGTGGACATGTGAATCTTGGATGGGCGAATTCTGCTGTGTTTTTCAGATGGTTTGTGGCTGCTCATTTTGGGGGTTGTTTCTGCCTACCGGGTTGTTTCTCTACTAATGCAGGGTGGTGGTACAGGATATGGGGAGAGCAGCCTGTGTTCTCATTCTGAACTGACACTGCTATGGAAAGGCACTTTGGTTCAAGAGCTGGTCTTAGAGACCAGTGTGGTGCTCTCCTTCCACTGCTGTTCCTACAGCTCCCTCTGCCCCTCCCCTGACTCAGTGAGAGCCAGGCAGGACTGCAGTTCTGCATCAAGCAAGAGGAAACACATAGCAGACAATACCAGTGCGGTAACAGAACTCAGCAAACTTTTCTGGCTCATTACTATTTTTGTTTCTCCTTTGAATATATATAAATGCAGCAAGAGAAACTGTATAACTTCTTTGAAAATGAAAGTAAGACAAAATTGAAGTATGGTATCACTGAAACATGAAGAATACAAACAAAATAAGACACTTCATACAATCGTGCAGAGAAAGCAACTCTTAAAATTACAATGATAATCCCTGAGTCAGATCCAGTACTTGGGTGATTGTTTTAATTAGAACTGACATCTATTTGTTTCTAGATGTTTCAGAAAGTAGGGAAGAAGGGAGATCTTGGAAGAAAGTATGTATCAGGAGGCACCTGATGCTTTTGAGCCTGAAGTAAACCTCCCCCAAACTCTTCAGGATGTCATTGAAATACACAGATGTAATTATTTGAAGTTGCTGAAGTAATTGATGTCGCAGTAATTAGACAACTCATTACATCAAGAAATGAGGAAATAAGACTGACACAGGTAACAGTGAACACACTGATAATTAAGTGCAGGACTGTAAGAACTTTAAGGTAAGGCTTTATGAGAGGAATAGCACCTAGGAGAGAATCAGCAGACCCAGGCTTGCTTTCATCAGTCCATCCAAATTATAGATAAAATAAAGATATGTCAAATGAGCAAACACTGCTGCTGTCTAGCCTGGGCTTTCATCAGCATCTTGCTCCCCAGGCCTCCAAATTCTACAGCCTCTTGCCAAATGTTGTTCCACAGTACCTCAAATGAAGGGTAACATGAGTGAGCCCTTTAGAACTGGACTTGTCATGTCCACAGAGTACTTCCTATAATTTCAGGTAACTTTGAACCAAGGCTCCAGGTGGCTTATACTTACACACTGCCTTGAATGAAAATGCCCATGGAGTGTGTTTATTCTACAGTGCCACCGACTTTCCCATTTTTCTCTTACTTTTTTTGAGCTCTGCAATTACGCTTTGCTGGAACTTCTAGTGCACCAGTTCAGATTTTCCACCCCAAAATTTTCCAGGTTAATATTCTATTATTCATTCTAACATCTGTTATAAACTAATTATTAAAACAAACCTATTCCTCAGGGAAACCTTGGTGGTAATAACATGAGGCAAAGAGGGTTTTATTACATGTCAGTAAATATTTCGAGAATTATGGTGAAACTAAACTTTCACACAAGATTCTTACTATAGCAGGAAACTTTAACCACAGTGCTTAATGATTGTCTTTACACGTGACATGGGGCTGTTCAAAACTCTTGTACAATAAATTATTAGCACATGCTACCTCTTTGCAATTTCTCTTCCCAGTAAGAGAACAAACTGAATAAAATTATTTCAATTTTCCTCTCTTTCCCTACTTTCTTAAGTCTCCTACTTACTGTGCAATATATTTAAATTGCCTTTGGATTCAGTCTTAGAATACAATCCTCAACTGACCTTTTGAGCTTCCTATTGTGTCACAATACTCTTAATCTCTGTCCTTACTGATCACAGGTTCCCACTTTGTCCATCCTTTACCTGTGAAGAGTCATCACCAGTTTTGCTGAGGAGTGTTGGGTCACTCTTCAGATCTGCAGGGAGAGAAGATGCTAACAGGGCCTGGATATTTAATTAAGTATATGGTGCAGAAGGGTCCTTATGACCAGTCACTAACCTGAAGCTAAACTTAATCAGTCAAAAGTGACCAGAAGTGATTTCTGAAATCTTCTTGGCAGCTATACAGAAATGGAAACTAAAGCTGGTTTTGGTTACGCTTTTATGAGTTTTATTTGGTGGTGTTTTGGTTTTGTGGGGCTTTCTTCTTTCTTAACAGAGCTGTGAATGTCCTGTGAAAGTTTTACTGGAAATTTTTCAACAAATCTCTTCTGCCCTAAAAGTGCCCTAATTGGAGGTAGGGGTGAAAATTTGTCTTTTTTTCTTTTTCTGCCTTTTACATTTGCCCACATAACCCAGGTTCCTGGTTTTAGCAGTAAAAATGCAAAAATCCCCAAATTAAGTCCAGAGATGGAAAACTGGGAAACAAGGATAATCCCAAAGACAGTGGTGACTAGCTGTCTTGAACGGCACCTGAACACAGCTCATCCCAAGATGAGATGAGGTGCTGCCTCGAATGTTCTCACATTTATCCTGCTGGCATTGTACCCGCACCTGGCACAGGGCAGAGATGGGGAACACACTCCAGAGGTGCCAGAGGCAGCAAAAACTCCATTATCCCCCGGCCCTGAACACAGCTTCTTTGGAAGAAAGCAGCCCCAATTAGCAGCTCGGTGAATTTCCATGGCTGCTCGGCAGCTGCAGTTTCAGGGTGGGATTTCGGGCTGAGCCAGCTCCCCGGAGCTCGGACCCAGCTCTCCCTCGGAGGTGCTCGGGGAGGGAGTGCTCGGGAGTTTGCACAGCTGCTGCCGGCCCTGGGAAGGCCAGACCCAGGAGCCAGCAAACCGCTCAATTAAAGGCTTGTCATTGACTCCAATGGGCTGCAAGTGAGCGCCAGAGTGAATAAAGAGTTTCAGTTCCTGGAGCGGTTCAGCTGGCACCTTTCACCAGGAAGGGGCCAATTTTACAGTTTTAAGTAAATAAAGTTTAAAGCAAACAAAGCTGTTTTTCACCAAAACTCTGGATTCTTTGTATGTGAAGAAGTGGAGGCTGCTATTGCCTGAGAGAAAAACTGACAGCTAAAAGGAGCAGAAGTAGAGCTTGTGAAAGAAGAAAGCCGTACAACACATTGCAACTCCCCTAAATCATGCGAGGAAGCCTCCTGCTGTAATACCTGAGCTAACTCTAAATCTGAGGAGCTTTGTAGACCTGTCAACACGACACCCTGCCTGGGACACGTCTCTCCCACCTGATGCAGCTGTGCTGCCTCTAGGAAACAAGCTGGTGCCGGTGCTGTGCTGGTGGGACCAACCCTTGCTCCTTGACACTCTGCAGACACCCAGCATCATGTTCTGGTGCATGCTTGCACACATACTTGACCCAGTTTGATGTCATACTTTGGAATTTAAATCAGTGCAAAATCCATATACAGGCCCTAGACTGACTGGAGATTCAGCAAATTAGCGTTTGAGCAGCTAACCTGATGGCTTTTTTTTTTACTGAAGTGAAATAGTGCAGTAATTTCACTAAATCCACCTAAATTCACCTTTTCCATTACAGTCACACCAAATACACTGCATAATTTGAAGAGCTGCATCCGCGTGCCTCTACTATGCAAAGTAGAAAGACTGATACATAGATTTCTTTGGGACATTTCTCACATTCCCATTGAGATGCCATCATAAGAAAGGTGCAAAAGGGAGCTATAATTAACCATTTGGAAATCTGTGATGTTTTCACAAGGAAATAACAATTTCCTCTTCTCCAGCTTACAGTATGTTAAGTATTTAGTAAATAGTCTGGAAGGAGACTCCTTCGAAGATTTTCATTACTTAACACCTACTGTTTCAACTATTCCTAAACTGTTGTAATAGTGCAAGCTAAAGGAATTTCAGATATCCTGACGTCATTTTTTTGTTCCATTCCCTTCCCCGTACCCCATGCACTCTTCTTTTGGAGAATTCCTCCAAAAACATCAGTAATAATCAGAATGTTGAATTTCTGACAAATGCCATCTGCTGATTTCTTTTTTTTTTTTTTTTCCTCCCCAGAAGACAAGATTTTGGATAGGTCTAGTAAGTACTTCAGCTTCTTCTACTTTATGGTACCAAAATAATCACCATGGCAACTCTTTAAGGGAAGTCTTCCAAACAGATTTATTGTGAATGCAAGAACTCAACAGCACTCTCTAGCAAGAAACAAGACGACATCTAGTGCAGGTTATTTTGGTACAATGCATGAATGATGACTAATAGACACAGGCATGTCTGTCTGAACTTTTTCAGTTATCCCTAATACTTAAGCTTGCCATATTTATAGGTGGTGGAGGATGCAAGGGTGGGGGAGGGAGAAGCCATCAGTGTTAAGCTTACACAGATTATATTGTAATTGCCTTTCCTGAATACATTTTTTTTTGGCCACTGATGGCTGTAAGAGAAGAAAGCCAGAGAAACAGCACAAATACTGGGACAAGGATGCACTACACTAGAAGGAGGCTCAAGGGAAGGGAAGGGAAGGGAAGGGAAGGGAAGGGAAGGGAAGGGAAGGGAAGGGAAGGGAAGGGAAGGGAAGGGAAGGGAAGGGAAGGGAAGGGAAGGGAAGGGAAGGGAAGGGAAGGGAAGGGAAGGGAAGGGAAGGGAAGGGAAGGGAAGGGAAGGGAAGGGAAGGGAAGGGAAGGGAAGGGAAGGGAAGGGAAGGGAAGGGAAGGGAAGGGATCTTCTTCATGATGAGGAAGATAGGCCAGGATAAATGCTAAATTATTAATCCTAAACAGTCATGGTAGTATATTCAAGGTAGCTATTTTTTGACTCAGGTGTTGGTTGGAGTTAGCAGGTATAATCTGTACAAACCCCAGTACTTTGAAAACCAGCCAGCATTGCTGTGTTATGTAGTTGTGTAAGAGGTTATATATGGTACTTGCTTTGCATTTGGCAAATGGTTCTCACTTAAACATTCATTGAGTATGATTACTTAAGTGAACCATATAAGGCTATTCCTTGGAGCTGCAAAATTAACTTGTTATAGTGATGCACTATGCCAAAAGCTAATTTAGGATCTACTTAGGAATTTATAACATTTATTTACCATGCCATTTGAATAAGGCAACTTCGCTGACAACTCTTAGATGGCCACAACTTTTATATCATGCTGTATCTCATCTACTGCTCCCGAACATTCATTTTTTTGTTATGCACTGTCGCCCCATTCTTCTCAATGCAAAGTGAGAAGATAAGAAACTGTGTACAGAAGCAGAAACCCACTGAACCCTGTGAAAAGTGTCCTTTTCTGCATGAATGAGGGGAGGACTTTAAACTTTTGGGAGTTGTGCTTAGATTGACTTGAGCATTGGAAGAAATACAAAGGCTCTTTCCCACTCTCCCTCTGATTTGAGGAGATCAGAGACACAAACCAGGGAATGTTTGTCTCCTTTTTGTCAATTCAACCAGAGGAGAATGTTAAAAATATTGAAGGATTCCCTACCGGCAATGTCATGCTTGCAGATAACATCCTGGGAAGGTTACTTAAATATACACATGCATTACACAGCAGGTACTCTTCCCCAGGTGTAAGATATCCCACAGGTTTTGTTTGAGGCTTGTATGCCTCAACTGCATAGCAAATTGTTTATGAAGTGAGACATGAGGTAGAGCAGACTTACTCATTTAGTGAAGCAAGTTTTGCAATCACTAAAAAATTTGCAAAGGTTCTTTGGAAAGAAGAGAGTGAATAGAGGCAGGGGAAAGCACTGGTGTTGCTTTCTGTTTAGCCAGTTCAAAAGCTGGCTCACTGGCTTATGTTCAGTCAAATGAGGGAGGCAGATCCAGGAGAGCTCCCTCTAGCCAGGCTATGATGCTCCTTATTTGTCTCAAGAGGACCTGAGATCACAGTCTGTCCTGTTGTCTCTTTTTATATCTCATTTTCTGTGTGACCAGCCTTCGTGCAGAAAGCTCCCTGTGTTGCTCTTCGGTGCTAGCTTCAGCTTTCTCCTCAATCCCAGCTCTTTTCCACTTTAGCACTGTAACAATTCTCAAACAACAAGAAAAATAACGAGGGGAAAAGTTAATTTGTGTCTCATTGTAGATACTAATTGCAGAATGCGTCGTCTTTCTTTTCCCCCTTTTCTCCCCTTTGCTGACGCACATGCTCTATAATAAGCTCTGTTACTTGGAGCCTGTAAGCCTCTGTAGTAAGCTGAAACTGCTACTATATTTACTCACTTTCCACATTTAGACAAAGGCTATTTTTAACCAGAGTTCTATTTGCGGGGGCTGCCAACGTCACTTAATGTTCACATGCATCTTGGGCATCATATGCTTGTTATTTTTATTTACTGTGCCTGTGCCAGGTCTGCTTTTTTTATGGGAAGAAAGAATGAGAATGCTTCTTCAGGCCAGTTCTTGAAAGCTCTTTTGTACAACAACAGATACACAGATAGGCAAAGAAAAAGCAACGCAGCAGTAGATTTGGCAAACCTGCTTTTTAATGGCTGGCATTTTTTACCTCTTGGTCTAGTCACAAAGCTGTGCTCTTAGTCTCACTGCATTTGTTAATGGTGAAGATGTTTCAAAGGTATGTTAATTATTCTGCTGTCTCCTGGAGGAGCCATGAGCTCTTATTCTGTGATTAAGGATGCCGGGGATCAGGAAATTATTATGATTCCAGTACTGCTACCAGGTAGTTAAAATAGATGATGTGTAAATAATCAGTGCTTTTCTGATCCTCCTTGTTAATAGGTGCATTCTTTGGAACTTGAATGCAACAGATGTTATTTTCAGATAATTAGTTCAGATTTTCAATGTCAGAGTCCCCTGAAAATGCTGAAAGTTCTGTGCTGCAGCTATAAATCAAACCTGTAAATTGGGGCCTGTACACAGTGTTTTCTGTACGGGTTTCCCTGCATTGCTCCAGTGACCTGAACTTGACCCAAGGGAATTGCCCTTTACAGAGGTTTGGAACACTTCATTCAGCATGCTGACTCAGGACGCCTGATTCACTTGATATTGCCATCATCATATGCCCAGGATTGTGAGATACCCACATGCTTTTGTAGGGAATAGGTCATTCCTCTACACACAAAGTGGCATCTTTAGTCACACTAAATGATTAATTCCTAGAAAGGGGTGGAAAATAGGGGAAAATCCTTTAACGCTTTGCTGTCATCATACTTAACTGGAAAGTTTTAGCAGGAAATTAAGCTACAGAAGAAGGCTACAATGGAACCTCCTAAGGTGGATTTTGTTTAAGTTTGACATGTTTTGGAAAGGTTACAGGTTTTTTTTGTTTGTTTGTTTGTTTGTTTTTAATCTCTCTCAGTACTTCGTACTGTCAACATTAATTCCCTTTTCATACTGATTTCAACATGAAAGAGACTTACCAAGCCTCACATAAGTCAAGATTTCTGTGTGCAGATCATAACAGAATCAAATCTTTCACATTTTCCTTTGATTAATTTTTGCAGTGCTTTTTCTTTCCCCACTAGAGTGAATGCTTTCATTTTCTTAAAAAAAAAAAAAACAAAAACAATAACTTCTAATTGTCTGTAAAATAAGGTCCGGGTTTTAAAATCAAAACTGCTAATTTCACATCTGTGCTTCCAGAACTGGGCAGTGAAATCTTCGCTAAGTCATGGACAGGTGTTCAGACACAGTTGGAACTGCACATGCTTAATGCTCTATGGGTTAATCCATTTACTTAGGTGACTAAACATGAATGAATCTACATACCTGCCTTTAGAGGCCTTTATTTAAAAACATGTCAGCCTAATGATATCACCCTATGTGGGGTTCTTTCTATGGGAAATTATTTTTCTACTGTTAGATGATTTTTTTTTTTTTTATGGAGACTAAAACCCAAAACTAACTGCCAGGAAAAGGAAGGTTGTTAAAAAACCCAACAATACACCACATAACTGTATACCTTTTATTAAAAACTGTGTTATAAAAAGCTTGTCTTTTTCAGTCCCCTTCTGTTCCTTCTAGGCTTTAAATTTACCCTTAGACAATAAAATGGATTCTGGACTTAAGGGTCACCCCAGGCCGGCACAGTGTGTGGTATCTCTGGGGCTCTCTTGCTCTCTTATGGTTCCTGCTAGTGGGGCATAGTAGCAAGGGAAACTGCTGATCTGGCTTCTTGAGATGAGAAATCACATTCAAATTTTTTTGTTATAACTTCTGGCCCTTTGCTGGGCGTGTAATTGTAAACAATCCGTCCCACGTGTAGCGTCTCTGATACCCTGTGCCACATGACAGCTAAAATTGTACGAGAAAGAGCATATGTAAGCATGCTTTTGGAGGCAGAACCCATCTTGCCTTTGTCATGCCACCAGCATGTGATGTGCACATGGCTCACCAGCGACACACGGCCAGTGGCTGTGCATATCAGGAGCAGAGGTGAGCTCATCCGTATTTTCAAGGTAAATCCATTGGTTATGTTGCACTGATAAGGAACAAGGACAACAAAAACATGTCTAATTAAAAGAGCCATTAGTGTTTGGTGTCACAAGTTACAAGTAGCAATAACTTTGCTTCAGGTGCACTGGCATAATCCTCATCTTTCTTCCTCAAAAGTACTTTCTCCAATGTTTTTACTGCCGTGCCCAGGCAAATTTTTGTAGTGTATGCAAAGATATGGTATGTTTATGCATGTATGAATGGGTGTTTTCCTGTCTGTTCTCCACAAGGGAAAGGGTGGGTGTGAAGGAGTCTGTAGAGATCAGGAAGCTTCAGTGGCATCCTCTCACTACTCTGTGTGATACAATTTTCTATCTCTCCCCAGCAAACAGCAGCAAACTTTGCAATTTATAGTAGTACTGAACTTACTCTGTGGCCAGAAATGGCAGGCAGATTACTGAAAAAGAAAATAGACTCATAAGAGGGTCTCAGCTGCCTGCTGACAATATATCTGATTTTCTACTATATCAAATATTTGCATTAGATTGTGTCAGGAGGAGACTAATCAAAAGCAAAGAGAATCTTTTTAATCTGAAGAGTCACTGTGGAGGGGAGGCAATGGGTTAAGCATTACAAGAGTTTAAGCTGACAGCCAGCCCTTGTGCTCTGCTGCTTCACAGAGGTTTCCCTTTGATGGAAAATATTTCAGTGACAGAAGACACTGGCAGCTGAGGTAATACACTGCTGCTGCAGGAACCTTGTGCTTGCCAGGGAAAGTCAATGGGTGAGACAGTTCTGAGAACAGCAGTGGCCTGGTTCTGTCCCCACCATGCATTGCTCGCGTGAGAGTGCGTGCTGCAGGACTGCTGGGGTGGATTGTGCTGGAAAATGCATCAGACCAGGGCAAATTTGGATTATTTACCTGTTGCTACAATGAAGAGCCTTTCTGAGGCAAGACAAGCAGTCCCCTATGTTATTCACTATGGAGAAGAGCACCAGGACAATGCTTATGGATCATTTCAGTCAAACTTGAGCCTTCAGAGCATATGTTTTACTGCCTTCCCCATTGATTCTTGGATGCATTCAATCTATATATGAGTAGAGTATAGTGTGGCTTAATGCATGAGTTGTCAGGAGACAACACTCAAAACCTGCAGCACCAGTTCCACTTCATGTGACCAATCAAACTTGTCACCTTGTCAACAACATCCTTTGTTGTAAGAAGAGTGTTTCCTTTGTACTGTTCAAAATGTTCATTATGGTTTGCCAGAGCACACTGAGGTCCAGAGCCCCAAAACTGAGCCACAGACCTGAAAGCTGTGCTAACTACCTTTTGTAAGTCGTGAGCCCATGCTGTTTGAGCAGTGTAAGAAATATTGCTGGAAGTACAGGAATATGTACACAAACAGTTCACCCTTGGGGCTCTGGTATATTTAGGTACACAAAGGATTTGGGGTGGTATGGCAGAGATGTAAGGCTTTTTTTCCTCACACTAATCTCTCATTAACTAAAAAGAAATTGACAAATTACTCTCTTTCAATCCAAAAAGAGAAGGTTACATTAATGGTAGGCAAACCAACAGACTGTAAATTTTGGGTAGAAAAGACTGCATTAACTAAAATTATTGGCATTTTCCCATAATTTCCATTTTTGCCATATTTCCAAGTTGAACCAACTTTTCCTTTTCTATTGAATTCCAGTATTTAGTGGCTTTGAGGAAGCATTACAGTCCAGGCATGTGAATTCAGAAGCCATTTTACTTGGAGAGTATAATCAGTGCTTTTTAAATTCACAATATTTCTTGTGGAAAAAACTTGCAGAATAAACAAGACAGTAAAAACATTATTTAAAAAAAATTTCTCAGATTATTTGACATACGCTGTTTTAGGAGTTTCAGAGATGGGTTTTAGGGCTTATTTAAAATAGATCCAGGTTTCACATATCACAGAAATCAAACCATTTTTTACCTGAGCTTATCATGTTCTAAAGAAAAAGAGAATTTGTACTGTTTGGATTTGGCCACAGCTAGGAATATACATGAATATTAGAATCTAGGCTTACAAGCAGGGTAAAGGCAGCATGAGCTGCCATGGAAGGAAGTAGTGAATCAAGGCCCTTCGTCTCCAGGCATTTCCAAGCATTGCTTTTCTTCAGAGGGAGACAGAGAGAGTAAGCTGGCATTCAGCCCTTAGTCTTCATTCAAACCAAATTCCAGTTGCAATATTGCCAACTCTAACTGTTAAAAAATCAGGAGAATGAAAAAAAAATTTTTTTGTATATTTCTGTTTGCCGTCTGGTGTTTGAGACTTAATATGGGTTATGTTTCCAGGCTTTTCTCTGCAACCAGAAGAGATTGAAACTCTGGGGGTAAGAAGTTGCAGGAAGAATGAGATTCTCACAAAGCATTCGACTCCAAAATCAGTGCTTGAATTGAAATCCCAAATATTAGAAGATCCACACTATAAGATCCTATGTTTCAGAACAAATTACAATAAGCTTGTTGGAATTTTATTGAATAACAATTGTGAAAGGACACCAGGAATAATTTTGCTATATTCCATATTACTGAACATACTCTCAACAAGAGTTAAAAAAAAAAAAATTAAAAATTAGAAATTCCAAAAAAGAGTTTTTATTCCTTGATCTGGCTTTTGTAGAGACCTCTCAGCAAATATACAAGATTTCAGTGTTCCTGACACATCGGGTTTTCTGTACGCCACGTGTCTGTCCCCTGGAATAGGCTGTAGCAAAAGAACAAGCCAGGATAAATTTGTTATAGCCTGTGAATCCATCCAGCCCAAATCTCCTGATACATAAACAACACCAGGTCCAAACATCTTGTCACATCTGCTTTGTACACCAAACAGCTGGGTGCACAGATGCTTTGGTCTACTGGAGCATCTTAGGCTGAGTGCATTCTTCTGCGTGCTTAGTTATTTGTTTTAATTGGTTTTGATGATTTGGCTTACATCACTTCAGATCCAGCTGGAGTACAGGTACCTTTGTGGCTGATTGTCACAGCTGCCACAGGTGCATAAGAGTCAACAGCGGTCACCTAAAACTTTTGGGTGAGAGTTCACCATGAGCAGGCCCTGAGTTTAAGGACACTGACTTCAGCAGCAGAAGTGTTTCTCTCTGAGCTAGAAAAGACACTTCACATGCAAGGAGGCCTTGCCCCCCGCAGAACAGTGGAAAATCACACTGAGAAACACACAAACAGTTTCTGGGAAAGTAAGTGAAAGTTAAACGGCTAAATTACATAACTCTTTGTATACATTATGTATAGATCAGACATATTTATATACACACATATATACATAGATATATATACTCATACATGTATATATATTGCATACATATGTATTTTTAATGACTGATAGAGCATCTTGTTGATTCCTCCCTGCCCTTCCTCCCTAAACCCATTCTGTCATGCTACCACACCACACCACACCAAACCACACCACAATTTACTCTCAGAGCTGTTTGAAGGCAGAATTGGGTCACTCTCATCCACACAAGTAAACAGCCAGAATGCCAATGAGGACTGTCAGTAATAGCATTTATTCCGAAAGGGGATATGCTCAGTGGCTCAGTGATTCCCCACACCACTCAATCTTTTCATGATCCATTTCAGACTGGGAAGAGCCCTGTTGCAAACAGCACCTCCCAAGCACCTGGCATGTGTGTCAGTACTCCCTCACTGGAAGTATTGAACCAGTCCAATGTTCCTCAACTAACAAAAGCAGAAACAATCACAGAGCTAGATGGCCTGGCTTCTGGCCAACTTTAATTAACTAAGTTCTACCAAGCATCACACATTACCCTCCAAAAAAATTTCAGTTCATATTAAAGGAAAATCATCTGGGGAAATGAGCTACCAAATCCCTGTCAGTACCTAATCCCAGTGTCTCCCATTGCAGGACAATACCTCTTAATTGCCATTTCAACCTCAGGCTGCTCCCACATAGTGCTGAGCTCACTCTCTCAATCCCATGTTTGTTTTCTCTATCCCTTTGAGAAGCTTCATGCTTGAGGACACACCACACGTGTGCCATGTCATCAGTGCCATAAGCATCCACACAGAAGTGACCCAGCTGGCACAGACCTTTGTAAGTTTTCTAGCAAGCTCCATAAACATGTGAACAGTTCTTTTTCAATTTGATACATTTATTTAAAAATCTATACAACCAAGAGGAAGGGATAGTGCTGGTTGGAGAGGAACTTTCCCTAACTGGCAGGCCAGGGAAAGGGCTTTGTGTCTATTGCCAGTAAACAGGCAGGAGGGAATCCTGTCCTCCGTGTCCCCGCCAGGACATTGGCTCACCTCTGGTCATTCTAGATGTACCCTGACATTTGCTAAGTCAGACTTCTCTCATGTCTCTGAGCACTGTCCACGAGGCACCAAATTACTCACTTCTGTCTCCTGGGAACACCTCCCTGTCATCAGTCCTGTGCCACAGTGATACTGCATCACGAGTCACTGAAGATTAATTACAATTGCTCCACGTTTACTGAACCTTGAAGGATCAGATATCGCTCCTCCTCCTCCTCCTCCTCTTGCCTTGCTGTGATAGGGAATTCACACCGAGTCCAGCACCTGATATTCTTTGAAGTTACCTGCTGTTATTTATAAACTTTGAGATCTTTGTAACTTACTACTAAGTTTTGCTTTGACTAAATTTGTCATTAAATTTCATTTTCCTGATTTCTGACACAAACCATGGAAAAAAAAAAAAAAAAAACAAAACCAGTCTTGTTTCATTCAGTGCCAGAACTTGCACAAGGGAAACAAGCACAGTGCTGTCCCTTGGTATAAGTGGTGGAAAACTACCTTTGTGTTCAGCACTGTTTGTATAATTTTTTTTTTAAACATCAGTGAAACCAATTAATTGTTGAGCTCACCATGCACCAAGAGCTGTACTATGCCACCAAATTAGAAAAGCTGATAAATATTTTTGCCTCGGGTAAATAATTTGCAAGAAGAAATGTACTGCATCAATGTACTTTCTTTTCTGCTCAAGGATTATCTCTGGGAATGTTGCTGTTTCCTGGAGATGGCTGTAATAAAAGCTAAAATTAACAAAATAGGCGTTACTATAGGCATTGCCAGTAATCTTTCAGGAAATGAAATAAAACCCCTCAATCTATGCATATTTGTGCATGTAAGATCATGGCTTGATTTCCTCTCGTTGCTCAGGGTAGTTAACCTCCATCACCCGAATAATCATGCAAATCAAACAGGAGCCTTGTGAAAATGCTGGTAAAGCATCTTGAATCTGTTCAGACACCATAGGCTTATCTTTATCCTTTGAAAGTCTGTATTTTGTGAGGCTGGGATGGTGCTAAATGGTAACATTTCTACTTCACAGGGGTTTGAGTGCCAAATAAAGGTAATGCACAAGTATGAATGTTGCTATTTCCCGCTGTGGAAAGAAGATGACTACATTTGCAGTGCTGGAGGTTCAGATGGGAATGGCAGAGAACGTATGGTTGATATTATATATTATCATTTTGTGTCAAGGATTTGGAATGCCATCTCACGGGTGATGGGGTGGGCAGGAGGGTGAAGATAGAAGAGTGTTAATAAACAACCTTATTGCTTCCTACTCCTCATAATTTGTTTGCTTTTTTACAGAAGAAATCCTCTTCGTACCTTATGTCAATCATAGCTGAGAATATGAACTATTTTTCATGTGAATAAATGAATGTGAATGTATGTGAATAAAGTAACATGCCATTTCCTATCTGGAAATTATGCATACAGTTCATATGGTGAAAATCCATTTTCTCCTTAAGCCCGCATTGGTGTTTCAAATGCTGATGTTCTTGTAGACACAAGGAAAAAAAATCGCTAGTTGGCTTAAAGGAAAACAGCCAAGATTTGCAAGACCATCATTTGGATTGAGCGAAGTCCTTTCCCTTTTCCCTCCTTAGTTGTATTCAAACAGCCTGTCAGTTTTTAGCCTTCTTTCAAAAGTAACAGTCAACAGTCGTAGCTCTGCCATGCCCGGGGACCAGCAGCTCCGAGCCGTCTGTTGGCCGGGATGGAAACAAACCTGGGGCTGGGATAAGTGTGAAAATTCTCAGTAGGGAAGCAGCTGTGTTTTGATCCTCCCAGAGCATCTTGGAAACTAGCAAGGGGAATGATAATTATGAAGACAATATTATAATATTCACATTTAAATATATAGGTTTTATAGCTGCTCCCTCTGCAATATGCATTTGCTTAGGCACAAAAGGTCACATGTGTGCAAGCTGCATATGCTTTGCCCCGTGCCACAGCAGACAGGAATCACGTGGATTGTATGTGAACATAGCTGTGACAAAATAAATACCCAGAATAGGGTTTGGGGGGAAGTTTGTTTCCCCATTCCTTGATAAGTGCCACAGTCATATCAAAATTCAGTCAATATCTACGTTTCTGATGCTGTGGAGTGCCTTGGAGCCTGCTTGCAGCATGGAGGCTTGTTTTGAGCACAGCTGCATCACCACATCAGATGGATGCACAGCATTCATCACCTCTGCAAATGGTAGAAACTTACCCCATCCTCACAGAGAATTGGGTTAATTGAACAGTTACACCTGGTAAGAAGAAGGGGAATTGCACTGGCTGCCAGCAGGGAACAGAGGACATTTTATAGGCACCATGGACTACTGAATCAGATTTCAGATAGCCACTTTGTTTTGTAAAGTTTTAAGGCCTGGCCCACCTTTGCAGGAAGACAGAGAGCTTCACACCTTCCTGATGAAACACATACAGAGAGCATGCATGCAATGCAGTTAATGTGTCTATTAACTACACATATCAAATGGACAATATCTGTTCAGGCCACAGGTAAATGTGTGCCTTGGAGGGGGTGTGGAAGAAAGGTGAACAAGAAGGGCTGATACAACTCATACTACATCACTCAATATTGACAGAAGTAGATCTGCCCCAGTATTCCTCCCAGTTTGATTCTCCTTTTAATTCCCCTCCTGAGTTTACAGTATGTTAGGTTTTGGTGCTTGAACTTTTACACCTGTTGTTTGTACACAGAGTATTAACACAATACTCCCAGATGTGTCTGACTTTAAAACTTTGTGTTGTCATTAGGCTATTTCCCTTTCTTTTTGTGAGAGATGGACAATTAAAAACATTCCCAGTATTTGTAAATTCTCCTTGTGAGGAACACAGCAGATTGCCTGGATCTTCTGCTTGTTGTTCTGGCTTCAGTTTCAGAACTGAATGCACTCCTTCTGCTCCGTCTGTTTGAGTTTTGACAATGCAAAGGATGAAGCT
This sequence comes from Vidua macroura, assembly GCF_024509145.1. Classification (NCBI taxonomy): domain Eukaryota; kingdom Metazoa; phylum Chordata; class Aves; order Passeriformes; family Viduidae; genus Vidua; species Vidua macroura. Next base: position 93,993,306 of record NC_071571.1, read on the forward strand.
GGAGGAAGTCCCATATATAAGCGAGGTCTATGCTTCTGCTTTATCTCATTTTTAATTGAATTTCAGTTGGATTCTGCTCACTTTTATGTAACTCAGTGAAGGAGAATACAGAATTTTTGTAATACACTTTCTGCAACTACAAGTTTTCTCTAGTCACAGAATGATAACATATAATGGGCATTATATTTAAGCACAGCTGATGTTTTCAACTAGTACCCTTTTCCTGCAAAATAAGTTGTTTTGCACACATTCGATTTCTAAAACATATATAGGAGTAGCTAAAACTTCACTTGAATGTATTAGCATACATTTTTCCTTTAAATTAACTGCATGTTAATTATTCATCCAGAAGAAAACAAACTAGTGCATTTCCTTCAGCTGACTATGCAGTGTGTTTCTGTAATATGCCCTCTTCTTGTTGGACAAAGGAACAAATCTTCACTTAGTTGACGTATGTAGGTGTTCCCCTTCATTGCAATGTCTCACTAGAAGCCTTTCAGCTGAATTTTTTTCTACAAACTTCTCACTTGACATTGTCTTCTCAGCCTGTCGTTTTCTTGTAGGTTAAGATTCTGCATCCTTTCATTTTGCAAGAATACCATGCTGATAAAGCCAGAGCTGCAATAAGTGCTTTCATTGTCAAAAACCCATTCCTGTAAGAAAGTCTATCCACACAGGCATGATAACTTGTCTATGCAGTATCTTTATGATATTTCATACAGGTGACTTTAAAAAGTCTTAATTGTGCAATGAGCCTTTTAGTTATTAGTGAAATATTAGTAGCATTCTTTTGTAGCTTCACATATGCCCATAGTTTATTTTGTAGAATATCCTGCAATGAATTACAGATGAAGTAAGGAACACAAACAATCAGCCTGAAGTAGGACTTTAAGTTTGCTTGAATGGCCCAGTTACACATTTCTGTGTGTATTATGAAGCCAACAAACTTTTATTAGCAAACAACTTCACTTGCTAAGCACTGGTTCAAAGAACATATGTCATTATACACTCTTTTTCTAAAACAAACAGGCAAATGTAGAAAACTTCATAAGCTCATCTTGCAGCTTCTTTGAGTGTATAACTTAGCAGTTAGCAGGATTGAATACTATAAAAGAAATTAAAAATTCAATTAGAGCACAGCATTACAAGATCATTAGAAGTAAAGTGGTTGCATTGTGCTAACCAAAAAATTCTGCTGCTTTGGGGCTTTGTAACTATGCCTGCTGCTAGGGTGGACTACATGGGTGGACCTGTGAGTTAGATGACAGCTGTCTGCCTGGGAAATTCAGAATGTTTGTTCTGCTGGAAACACATAAGCCTAGAATTTGTGACATGCAGTGTAAATTCATAACATATTATTAATTCAAACCATTAAAAAGAACTACTAATAAAAAGCCCTGCAAAAAATCTGCTATCAAGCCATGCCAGCTTATCAAATTGAGACCAAAAAATACTGACCTGGTCAAAAACTATCAGTGAAAGAAAGGAAAGTTTACTGCAGAAGCTTGGATTCAAGCAGAAAAAAGGGAAGGATCCACTTCCCCTAGTCCGAGTCATAGAAAATCAGTTTTCTGTTCTGAAACAGTCATGGCAAGTGAGAGAATGTCACCTTTACAAGTGTGGCTCACTCAACCCTTGGAGAAACAATCCCCATGAGATGGGTCATCCCACAGGAGGTAAAACACCAAGCTTTCCCATGGCTAACCTGTGGGGTAAATCCTTTGTCGTTGGACCTGAGCCTGTTTTCCCAACTCTTACAGAGATGCAGTAATATTACTAGGTTGTAAATCAAATTTAGATATTTTCAGGAAGGATATAAATTGTCACTGAGGGTTTTTTGTAAGTGTACAGTGTTTCAGTGTATTGCCACCTGTGTTTCAGGTGGAAGAGTTTGCACCCAGGACATGTGCTGGCAATGCTGGCAGTTTTTTGCCTTTGGGCCTACATTACATCCCTGCACCCATTTCTAAACAGTTGCATTATGCAATAAAAAGGGAGAGCATTCCAAGCCCTTTGGCATAGTCCTGCTGACAAAGTCCTCCATTCCCAGGACAGAGGAGGGCAGGGCTAGGCTACAAAGGCCCATTCACCCTCTTTGCTGCACAAGGCTTTGCAGCCATGCCGTCTGTGCAGCAGGAACAGTGAGAAAGGCTTATCTCCCCACAGATCCCAGCCTACCATGAGTCTTGGGGTGGACAGATGGAAGCCCCATTGGATCTAGCTGTGTAGGGAGTGCAGATTAATTGCTATCTGACTGTCACAGAACGGTACCAATTTCAATTGCCTGGGAAGCACTGTCTGTTCCAAGGCAAAGGAAGAATAACATTTGCCTGATGCTATTACTTCTCTGCTTCTCCTGACTGTGAGAGGAAGAAAGAGGCATGGTACTGCCATGGAAGCCTGTTTCCCCACTGAGGAGAAATAAAGGCACCTCATCCTGCAGGCACGTAATTTTGCTAGTCTGCTATGCCAATTACCTGTTTTTAAAGCACTTTTAAATTAGATTCAACTTAATTCTGTTTCACTTTCGGGTCATAATATTGTTTAGAAACATTATGGGAACACAGACACAATAAATGCTCTCTGCGGTTAAAAAAAGAGAGGGCTGAGGTTTTCATCTTTGCTGCTCGCTGATGGCCCCTTCACTTGGCTTCAGAGGAAACCCAGCAGTGGCCCTGAGTACCTCTTAGCACCTCTGCCCCTGGTGCTCACGCTGTGATTTCACAAGGTGGATGCAGCTGTCAGAACATTGTGGGACCCACTTAGGCGGCAGCAAAGGAGCTCAAAATGGCCATGAGACTTTGGTAAACATGAAGAGGAAAGGCGTGAGAGGCAGGAAGGGAGGTCTGTGCCTCTGGCTGCTGCCCTGCTTGCTGAGTGGTGATAACAGCAGGTCTCACCTGGGAAGTGCCAGGGGAAAGGTACGTGCCGTTCTCGCTATCTCCCAGGGATGGCTGCCGATGTGGCAGTGACCGGTTACGTCTGGCAGATGGGGTCCTGGAGTGAGAGCAAAGCTCAGCTTCTGTGCAAATAGATATGAGGCATAGTGCTAGCAGCAGAACAGAGGGAAAAGACCCAGTTGTGTGAATTTCCCTGTCTCTGAGACCTCTCAGGTCAGCATCTATTGAAAATAGTGTTGCTTATTATTCTGGCTCCCAGGCTTCTTTACTGATCATCTTGAAGACATTGCCTTGCAGCAGTAAAATAATATTTGCACAGTGCAGGATAAAACTCAGAACTCCTAGTTCTTCAGGCAAGGCCTAGTATTTTTTCAGAGTTTAGACAAAAGCTTGGGAGCATCTCTATCTGTTTAAATTGATGGATGTGTGCACAACTCCATTGAAATTTATCTCAATATAAATGCAGTTAATCCAACATAGAACAGGTGTAAAGTCAGAATCAGGTTTCAAATAATTGTTCAAGTCTTGAAATTGTTACACATAAGTATGTAAGCCACACTAGTTTATTTTTGCCATTACCTAATGCAATAAAGTATTTATTTGGATTTTTCTCCTTGTAGAGGCATGTAATGTACTTTAGTGAAGTAATCATGTGCAGCCTCAGGTGACTACTGCTTGTATTTCTAGTTTATTTTCTAGCCTTCTTTTCATTCTCCCTTATTAATAGATGTACTGAGCTTTCAGAGGAAGCTTAACTTTCTAGAAGCCATTTCTCTTCAACTAGCTGTGACACATGCCTGCCTGATGGATGTATGGGACTTGCTCTCTCTGCAGATGAGTATCTGATTTCATTGGGAGTCCTCACTGACTTCAATATTGCTGAGACAGCTGCTCATCTCTTTTTTTTTTCCCCAGTGAGGAAGCACCATGTACTCACTCTAATTACAAATCCTATGATCTAGCCATTCTTCAGGTAATGCAGCCTGCCTGTAACTCTCCCTGTTGAGGTTTTAAAGATGATCTGGAAGTGGAACACCTGCTCACCCCAAAATATTCCATTTCCTTTATTGCTTAGTTTTGTGCTGATCACACTTTGATGTGTTTGCTGGAGCTAGAGGGGTAAGAAAGTAAAAAGCTGTTTGTTTATTTCTATTTTCCTTATAGGGAAAGGGACTGAGAAAGCAAAATGATGACTCCCTGGCCACTGTTTAGTGTGTGAGGATGCAATATCCAGTGTATGCTTTGTAGCTGGTCCTAACAGCTTTGCAGAGCCTCCTCATTTTTGATGGCAGGAGGAGTTCTGTGGTTCTTATAGGGGCTGATAGGTGCTTGTGGCTGTGGTGCAAAATAACTATTGTAAATGGTACCCACAGGCACCATGGTAAGGATGAACATGCAAAACCTATTAGTGTATTCGTGACTTTTCATCAAACAGTTACTGTTTGATGACTACCCAATTAAAATTCTTAAATAAATAGGTGGCAGGTACCATTGGAAAGTCCATCCCAGTTAGATGGAAGTGTTTTGATTGTCTGGACCTTAGTGATGGTGACAATATGGTTGAGTGTTATATGGTGAGAGGCAGAGGGAAGGCCAACAGGACACATATCCTGGTGGTAGTCTGATAGAGACCATCCAGCTAGGATGAAAAGGCAGATAGAATACTCTGTAAGCAGCTAGGAGAAGTCTCACAATCACTGGCCCTTGTTCTTGTGGGGGTCTTCCACATGCCAGATGTCTTCTGGAAATATAATACTGCAGAGAGGAAACAGTCCAGAAGGCTCCTGGAGTGTGTGGAAGATAACTTTCTGACACAAATGGTGAGGGGCTCAAAGAGTTCAGGCACCCACTGGACCTATTTTTGGGAACAGAGATGGCCTGGTGGATGCTCTGATGGTCAGAGGCCACCTTGGTCAAAGTGATCACAAAATGATAGTGACCTTACTTCTTGGAGAAGTAAGGAGGGGTGCCAGCAGAACTGCCACCTTGTTTTTCTCGAGGGCAGACTGTTTTTAGGAGACCAGCTGTCAGAGTGCCTTGGGAGGCAGTCCTGAAGGGCAAAGGTGTCCAGGGAGGCTGGACATTCTTCAAGAGGGAAATCCTAGAGGTGTACAAGCAGACCGTCCCCACGTGCCAAAAGACAAGCCAGCAAGTTTATATGGCCAGTCATCAGAGCCCCTTGAGAGGCAGTCCTGAAGGGCAAAGGTGTCCAGGGAGGCTGGACATCCTTCAAAATGGAAACCCTAGATGCACATGAGCAGGCAGTTGCCATGTGCCAAAAGACAAGCCAGTGAGTTTATATGGTCAGTATTCTCTGGTATGGTTTTGCCCAATATGGTTCACTTTCACTTTACAAGATGATGGCATTTCTTACAACATTTTTGGCCATATGGAAGTCAAAGTTCTTGATAAACAGGATACTCTTCCATGCTTTTCCCTTGACCTCCTCCCTCTGATGTTTGAAGCAATTTCTTTGTTGACACAAATAGATAGCAGAGACCATCCAGAAGATCTTTGGCTGGCCTTCATAGCTCTGTGTGTACCTGCAGACCAACACTGTGTGAACTTGTACCGATCTTATGCTACTCTGAGTGGTGCTTCCATAAGTTTATTTTCCAGGAGATAGTGCTGACTGCCCATCTGAGGATGTGCAGAAATACACAAGGCAAAGAAAAGATCCATTCAGTTAGCTGTTAGCATTCCTGTGTAGCTGAACAGTTTGAAAGATACGCTTAAAAAAAAAAAAATTTGGATGAACTCCATGTCCCCTAAAGCAGACTCTTGCCTTGCCTGCTACCATTTTACACCCTTTGTCCCCTGTTGCTGTTCCATCCTGGCAAAATCCTTTTCCTTTTTGATAAAAGCTTCTAATATGCATGTATCTGGGAAAGTTATTGTTTGATCCAGAAGATTCCAAAATGATGCTCTTTGTCTCGACTTGCAAGCAGCCTTCTGCAGATGGTATACCTTTGGCCCCAATTTGTTAAGCATGCACGACACTCAGAGATATGCAGTTGTGGTTATTCCCTTAAGTAGTCTTATTTTTAAAAAAGACTGTGTAGTATAAATCAATAAACAAAAATGAAATGACTGAGTGAAATCCTCATCTCACTGAAGTCTATAGCAGAGCTACTTCCATGGAAGAGCAAAACTGCTTTATTTATTTTGGACCTCGATCCTTATTTTGCCAATTTTGACTTAAAGGAAAACTTTTTGCATTGACATCACAGTATAAAAAGTACTGTGCCAACAGAACTCATGTCTTTGAATGGTAGGTGACACGATTATTATTTTTACCTCATCATTTAGAGTTTGCAGACTCAGTTAAAGAGTTTGCAAATCTCAATTAAATCACACCATAAGGGAAATATCGATGCATACATTTAAAATGTGCATATTCATCCACAATATAGTAATTAATCCAGAAAACTAGAGAGGGATGGAGCAGAGCACATATAGGGATCCTCTAAGTCTAGAATAAATGGGGGCAGTAAACTGGCATATATTAATTTTCCTCATTATTGTTTTTAATGTCTTTGTAGCTGAACTTAGAAGCAGTGCAAAAAACTGCTCAATTATTTGCACTTTGCTGCTCTCTGGTAGCATAATAAGCAACAGAAAAGAGGAGTGTTTGAAACAGTCCCAGATGTTCGCCCTGCGAAAGCACTGCACATGTGTCGGCTGTATTTGTCGGTTGTATTTGGTATTTTTAGATTTCTTTGACATCCGAAACACTATCAAACTCCAACAGCTTTTTCTCTGTGAATCTTCAATCCATGCTGTGTGGCACTCATTTGTGTTGTGTGACGCCAAAGCAGGGGCTGAATAATCAGACACCCTGGCACATTGATAGATTTTCTAAAACTACAGGAAAAAACCCTTGGCTTAGGAATGCATTCTTTCACTCCTCTGGTAAGATCCATAGCTGGTAGTATTATCCATAATCTGTTACGGGGTTAAAAAGAAGGAAAAAAAAAAAAAAACCTCTCTTAATGCATTCTTCTTCCTTGTAAACCACATACAAATTTTTATATGCCTCCTGCCCTGATTCCTCAATGCTCCCCCCCGCTCACTCTGTCTTCTCTTATGTAAGTTATAAAAAAACTATAGTGTTTCTCCTGGGCACCATGAGGTTGAACTGGAAAGCACATTTAAAGATGACACCTGTTCTCTGTTTAGAGCAGATTCTGAATTTCAGCAGATACACTTGTTTCTCAAAAAATGCAGTAAAACAAATTGGACAACACTCTGCATCTCCTTTCTTCCTCCCTCCCAGGACTTCATCAGGCTTTTCGTATCATCTCCTTCTCCTTCCACCTCAACAGCTCATGCCTGGTAGGAAGCACATGGTGATGCTTGTTTCCCACACTGCTCACTGCGAACATTAAATGGCTGATGGAATCACCTTGTTACACCGTTAGGAAACAAGCGGTGCCTCTGAGGGAACACTCACAGCTTCGGGAGCCTGCAGCGGCTCAGTCAAAATGCAAACTGACAACCGGGAACTGTAGCTCAAGGAGAGGTTCCTCCCCACTGTGCAGCCACCCCTGAACCAGCATGGGAGGTGTTTTCTCTGCTATTTCCAGCTTTGGTGTGAGGAGTCTCCTCAGTTATATTTAGGATGGAATTTTTTTTTACAGCCTCTGCATGCCCCTCCTGTACACTCTGTGCTGGCTGCCCAAGAGCTGCTGAGTGATGGACAGAAGGAGGGATGGTGGCCAGGGTGGTGGCATGAGCCAGCAGGACGTGTGACCCACGTGGAGTCTGTGTTACGAAGCGGGGCATGCCTTGGCAGGACTGCCTGGTCACTGACCCCACACTGGCTCAGATCACTCCTTGGTAAAAGATTCCTTTCTGGGAAACTGTTCTTCAGATCCAGGCTGTCTGGGCTTTGAAACCATATCAGATTGCTGCTGCTGCTAGGGCCAACACTATTTGGAAGGCAGGTATTCACATGTTTTACAATGTCTTGTTAAAAGGCAATAGGTGGTTCTTCTCTGCAAGTCTGAGGCTGGGACTACTGGCCCCAGCAGTGTGGCACATGTAGCACGTCCATTACATCAGAGTTTATGAGCTGAAGTGGCCTTAATGGAAAATTTCTAGTATGACGAAGAACCTTAGACCCCAAAATAAAAGAACTATACGGTCATAAAACCATAGGAAAAATTTATATTGGAAGGAACTATTGGAGGTTTCTTGTCTCACCTCCTGCATGGACCAGGGCCAGAGCAGGTTGCTCAGGGCTTCATCTGGTTGAAAAGATGAAACCTCCAAAGACAGAGATTTTCCAGCTCGTTTGAATCCATTTTCCCAAAATCAATGTGCAATTGTAAGGTATACCTCAGATCTTCAGGTAGGAGTAGGACGTAGTTTACTCCTCTGTTTAGAGAACTACACAGTACCTCAGCTGCAAGTATTCAGGCCAGAAGTTACTCCTGTGACTACTGCAAATGAATGTGGCTAAATTCCAGAGGGCTTTCCTAGAGGTTTTACCAAGGCCAGAGGACTATAAAGCTACCCGCTATGAGGACAGTGTGAAAATATGCCCATGTAACAGAATCTGGACTAGCTGTACCTCTTGGATACTCACCAGTCTGCTGTGAGGGGATCCAAACACTGGATCTTCCACTTGAATTTTTATGAGGTAGGGACAGAGCCCAGACAAATGCCCCAAATGCCCCTGTTTGTTTCCTCTACCTACTCCCTAACACCTGCTCTAGAGACTCCATGGTTGGACTCCTTAACCTGTGTCCAGGGCTTATTCTTCTCTTATCTCATATCAGTATTTCCACTGTTAAGGTTAAGACTCAATTGCCACCTAATTCTTTAAGAGTTAGGAACCTTTTAATGGGAAATACATACAGGTAGGTGCATAGAGCCTTTGTGTAGAGCTTCTGAACTTAAAGGAGTCAGTTACTTAACTCAAAATTACAGAAGACTTTACTAGTTCTTGCTGACTCAAAAAGATCACAAAATATGGTGAATGCTATCTTTTCTTGGGAGTAGGGCAGAAAGTTCAAATATCAGGAAGGCAGGACCTCCCATTGTCCCACAAGGCTCTCACACAGGCCTCTTGTTCAGGAAATGTTGAACCAAGACTTGACCTGACAGCTCAGTTAGGAGTCTATCACAAAATTCATAATGAATTCTCAACCTTGTCACAGTTAAGGGTCTGTCTTGAAAAATTATGGGTTTCAAGTAGCAGGAGAAATTCACAGTTATGTTACATTTTTCAGAAGAGGTATTAATTTAGCAAAATTTAGCAAGTCTAAGAAGTATTTGGTAAGAAAGGAATGGGAATGCCTCTTTGTTGCAGCCAGTAAAAGTCCAGCAGCGTTAGAGTGCAAATGATTCACGCCCTGATTTGGAAGTGAGATACTTGCATCTGTAGAATTGCAAGTGAATGAGCAAGTGAAGAGACATCTCAGCAGCAGAGAGAGCAGAGAAGAGCAGTGCTGGCCCATGTCATAGCCAGAGCAATGAATGTAGAGCTGCCTGCTGAGTGTGTGCAGTTATTCCAGCGAAAAAAAGACCAGAAGCATTGTGACTGGTGAGCTTGCAAGCTCCAGTGTGTGCTGTGTAACAGGAGCTGTGGTGATGGTACATTTCCTCCCATGCAGACATGCACCATAAAGCACCAGAAGAAAATCTCTTTGTTTGAGTCCTTTAAACATGAGTTAACATAAAGAGTCAATCATTTATATCCTTTGATAAGGAATTGATATGTGGGCAAAGCTCCATGTTTTCAATGGGAGCAGGATGAGCAACCAGGTGAGTCTGCTGTAGTCGTTGGCTCTGTGATTCCCAGCATAAAATTACTGAGAATCTTACTTAGTGCAAAAAATTTTAGTGTTCAAAAATCTTCTTTTTTGTTAAATCAGAAAGGCAGAGGAGATAAAGCCCTCACTCCTCACCAAACACAAAACAGTGTCAACATAGAACATATGATCTGATTTTATGCGTGACCTGTGACACCTGCAAATGCAAACGATCTGAGCCCAACCTTAGACTCTCTTTAAATCCAGCTCACAGCTAATCAACAGAACCCAGGACATTATCTGTCTCACCCTGAGGCAAATATCTATGCTTGGCCAGATTAAACATCCACTAAATCCCAGTTTCTATGTTGATTCCATCTCCACTGATGATAAAGGAATCCTATTTCTGGTTTTAAAATATTAAACATTATCTTGTCCCAGTAAGAGTCCTATGAATTAGGGCAGTGTCCATTGTGGCAAACTGTGGAGTGCAGATCCATAAGGGAATCAGAGGAGAAGGAGAGTTTTCACAGTAATTCCCCAGGAAAGAGTAGCCACCAGAGGGAGAGAACACTCAACCCAATAATAGGACACTTTCAAGCTTACAAAAAAAAATGCAATAAAACATAAAGGGTTAGAAATGAGAATTTATAGAAATATACATTAGATGAGCTTCACAGATGCAGAATTAATTTTTGGTTTTGTTACAAAATAAAATAGAAGAGAAAAGCACAAACAATTTGTGTGTTTTTCTTTTCTTGGTAGGTGATCAATTTAAATGTCGAAGGAGACCAATTGGAAAATTATTTTAAAGAGCTAAATTGAGCATATTCAAATGGAACTTGTTGTCTTTGTATATTCATGTGTTTTGTATTCTGGCATAATTATTTTAAAACATGACTAAAATACAGTGAGTTTTATTAAGATGGCTTTAATAAGGAGCACAGAAAATGTGTCTGTATGTAATAATAACAACGAGCCTCATATTTTACAGTGTAATTTGCTGGGTCAACATCTAATGCTTTTCCCATTAGCATTGGTGTGATTTGATGTGGAAAATAATCCCGTTTCCCAACAAACTTTAGGAGATAACAAATATTTAATGACACCCTATGTAGAAACAATAAATAAATTTGAGTTGCTCTTGGACTCCTGTGGAAAGAGGTTGTGAAAATTTTATAAGTTGGGAATTAATAAATTATAACCTGGTTGTTAAAATGTGAATCACTAAAGACTCTTGACACCCTTTTCCTTTCTCTAATTAGAATTTAAAAATAAATAAATGAACAAATAAACTTGTCATGTTTAGTGGCTAACTTACTTTTCTGCACAAGTTACAAAAGTAATGAAAGTTGATCATATACAGGTCACATATTTTCATTTAAAACTTAGATTTTCTGGAAATGACAGGAGCATGATAAAGGACCAGCAGGATAAAACATAACCCTTTTGTAAAAACATGTTGTAACATGCAAAACAATTACCCCAAAATAATCCTGGAGCCTGCAGATACTTTTTAATGCTCTACATATTAAGTATTCATAAGAATTTTAAATGCAATTTTCATTTAGTAAAGGACAATTATCTCAAAATACATCGGCATGCCTTTATTTATGAACACTTCACATTCACATTCAGAATGAACAGAAATAAACAGCATAATGATGATACAGGGACATTGGTCAAAACAAGATATGTACTGAACATTCTGCGGGGCTCAGACATTTGTTTAGGAAAGATGGGAGTTATGTAAATGCCTGTCTGGCTCTAGCAGCCCCCTGGGTCTTCACAACCATCCATCTCTGCTGAGCTCTCCCTGGGCCTTTGTTGAAGGGCCAGTTGATCCTTCCAGGGCTGTAAGGATTCAGGGGTGAGCAGAGGGAAAAGGAGGGAGCACAAACCTTTTACTCTCAGAGCAGAATGAAGGCAGGCTTCAAAAGTAACTGAGTCTGCACTTGTGAAATCAAAGTCCATAGTCTTGTCTGCTTGACCACACTTACACAGTCTCGGACAAGATATGAAGAAATGTGCTAGCAAATAACATTAAAGGATGATTGGGCAGGCCTTTCATCTTCCACTTAATGTTATTTTTCATTATCTGGCTAATCCTTGTGGCCATTTGATTATCTCTTGTTCCCCCTTTCCTCAGTATTTATGACTCATGATGTCGTCATGACATCATGGAAACCTGCTCTACAGCTGAGCAGAACCAGACCTTACTTGCAGCAACGTCACTGTCTTTGTATGTCAGATTACTCAAAATGGTGGGTGCAAATCTTCTGGCCCTGTGAGGCCAACCCAGACTTTCAGAGTAGATCCTGTTCTCATCTTCCCTTGTCCTCTCTCTGTCTGGCAATCCTTAGATCAAGAGGAACATCTGGAGCCATTGGAGAAAAACTGACAACTGAATGCAAATAAAATGCCCCAAACATCCCAAAACATAAAATTTTTGAACCTGTGTCTGTACCATGTCCATTCTTTCTGCAGACATGCAGTCTATTTCAGATATATATTTTTTATGAAACTAAAAGAAGATAAAATATTTTCCCATGGAATTGTTCTGCTTCTGTTACTCTTATTATGGTTCTAGTGGTTGCTGTGATTTAAGTGATGAGTTGTATGTGATTATTGTTCAGTTCTGGACAAGATAAATACTCTGCTGTATGTAACAGGAGTGTGGAAAAAAAAATTGAGAACCTGTCATGGTTGAACCAATTACCTAAGTAGTGGTTGTTTCTTTTAGTCATATGTTCAGTATATTTTTGTAACATGCTGGAGCATTTCCTGCTTTTGCATGCATGAGTGCTATCTTAATTCAGTCAGCTGAATTAATGTTATTTTCTGTAGAAAACAGATTAGAGACTTCAAAGACTTCTTGGTTGTCTCAAAATGTTTTCATACGAGAAGGTAAATGAAAATAGATACTTTCTTGCTCTAACGAGACTGTAAATAATTTAGGTACTTTACATCCATATAGACTTCTGTTACCAGACAATTCAGAGAAAAAGTTTAAAACCTCAAAAATTACAATTTTAATTAATTTCACATTTGGGAAAAACAAAATGAGGCTCATTCTTGATGATCCTGCATTGTTTGACTTGCCTTTTTTGTTAAAAATGAAAACACACTAACTTTCATGTTTGTCTGTAACTCTCTCTTTATTGTGTCTCCCTAGCAAAAAGTCTGTCTCCCACCCGTTCTTTGTAAGGGAATTAGGCCTACCTGAATTTCCCAGGAGATATCTGTTGGAAGTATGGTAGAAGGCCATGTTCGTCTGGCTCAGTCCTCATCATTTTTTCTGCCACTAAATTTTTGCACACAATGATCTTTCCAGCAGCTAGCCACTTCTTAAAGGATGTGCACCATAAGTCTGGAAAGGCAGCTCATCACCAATTTCTCATCACTGTAGATAATTTTGCCTCCATAGTGTCTCACAAGGCAGGCCTAAGACTGAAGGAGCCACTCAGCTCATTGCTCCCAGAGTTTAACCATACCTGAGCCCTTTCACTGTGCTTACATTCCCAGCAGCCACTTGTACAGATCTATCTCTTGAGGTCAGAAGGAAGATTAAAGCTTGTAACGGATCTTGGAAGCTTAATTTCTCAGTAACATCCCAAGGGAAGGTGGAGTTAAAAGACCTCTGGAATGATCCTGCATCCCTAGCTAATAGGATGACAAGCAGAGTCGATGGTGTGGGGAAATTTTAATTTCTGATGTCTATGCTGTTGTCTGTAATGGGTAAGCTGAAGTCCTCCATAAGTATTAGTAGCTCTTTTTCCAAAACTCAATGATTGATAAAAATAAGATAAAAAAAGATCTGGCATTTCCTAGACTGATTTAAGAAGTAACACTGCTGACCAGAAAATACTTTAAAAAATATGATTTAACCCTTGCTAGTGTATTTCAATTCAAGGAATAATTTGCTTCTCACTAGAGGCTTGGTATTACCCTGTTTGCAAAGAGTAATTAAAAAAAATTAATTAGCGGGGATGGTAAATTCTTCTGCCATTTCAGTCAGTGTTGTAAGGTAATGTAGCCTGGAGCTTTGCACAGCTTGGCACTTGCTATAAAAGAGGGCATTTCTAATAAGATTTACATTTATTAAGACTACTGTGGCTGCTCCAATCTTGATCTTCTTGAAGCTAAAGGGAGAATTCTTACTGACTTGACCCAGAACCTGACCCAAACAGCAGGACAACTTGAAATAAAAAGCGACATTATAGCATCCCTCGTTTTACTGGGATAAGAAATAACTTTAAATCAGCATTTTTTCACACCATTTTTTCTTACTCAGATATACAATGCACATACTCATTCACTTTTGGAAGTACTTGGTTGGCACGGTTATTTTAAAATAAATTACCTTAAAATAAGTTAGGTCTGTACAAAGCACATATGATACAAGACACAAGCAAAGGCACTTGATTTAGGACAAGTGCCTAGGCAAATTACTGTTTTCTTCTAGCAGCTGGCCAAAGCTCTGTAACTTTGAATCCCTAACATAAAAGTTTTCCCTGTTAGGCATAACTGTGTAGATAGAGTCAAAATGAGTTATGTTTGTGCCTATACTGTGACGTGCACTCTTTGCATTCCTTTCCCCGATCAAATACAATTATCACAGAAAGCTGTGGTCATATGTGGAATCCTCTAAGCCATGGCCTCCTACCTCAATAAGAAGAACAAATTTTAAGGCTGAATCACTCTAAACACCACCTGAGTTAAACCAGGATCTCTCACCTAATTGGATAAGTAGAGCAGACACTGTGAAAAGGGTCAGCTGCTGAGGTGTTCCACAGCCTTAGCTTGGTGTGGTGGTCATGCATGCTGTTATCTTCATTGATGTTGTCTCCTTTCATGGAGCTACAGGTTCCATTATACCAACTGACAACACACCTAACTTCATAATACTTATTCAGGTTGAAGAGAACTTACTTTGTGATGTTCTTTTGAAGAATTTGCCTTTTCCAGCCAATAGACTCTACATGAAGCCACCCAGCTTTCTTAAAACTACAAGACTTTGCATGCTGAATCTACTCACATGTTTAGAGAAGACAGAAAGTAAGGACATCAGCTGACTCTGTAGCAACTCAGAATATTTCTTCTGCTGATGTAAATTGATTGTGGCTGCCTGAAATGTCTCTTTTCTTATAGTATTGGCTTGTAAGAAGTAGAAGAATTTGGTGTGTCATTTTCACTCCCCTTTCTCTCTTACAGAAAGATCATCAGGTACTTTCAGGGAACCTTATTGTTATTATAAAAGGTAAGTAAGGGACGAAGAAAAATTACCAAGTTCATCTGTACCATTTATTCCTTTCTTGGCATCCAGCATTTAATTTTTCCTAAATAATTTTCTAGCTTTGGGAGTTGTTTTTTGGGAATTGTACCAGAGATGCATGCAATACTGAACACAGAGCATATCACTGAGTCTTCAACATGCAGTGAAGGAGAAGAGCAATCAGAAGCATCATTGGAGCTAAACACTGGATTTTATAGAGGCAAATATGTATAAATAATTGTTTTAAGTATCCCAAGTCTTTCTGCACGAAGGCCTATTTTTCACTCTGAGTAAAATAGCCAGACTGGTATCTGCTCATGAGCCAAGTCACACACTTTTATTTCTATTGTGAACAAGAAAGAGCTTACAAACAAAGATTTAATTCTTTAGTTGAATAAATAGTTTCTTGGCAGCAATTATAAGGGGCTCAAAATGCCTATTATGCTTTGATTATAATTATAATTCTCACTGAGTCATCAACTCCTATAGCAAGGACTGGTATTTTTTAATAATGAAGAACTGAATTTTTAGCCTTGAAGAGTTGTCTGCCCAGGACTGCAGAAATGCATTAAGCATACAGCTAATATGAATGAGTGTTTTTCTGCACTGCCAGTATTATTGTATAGTTTGGGAAAAGGAAGTATGTCTAAATGAATAAGATGTATAAATGAATAAGCTGCTTATAGCAAATAGATAATATCAGTGTTAACTTGGTTTCCAAATTATCTATGGATGACATCTC
This sequence comes from Vidua macroura, assembly GCF_024509145.1. Lineage (NCBI taxonomy): Eukaryota > Metazoa > Chordata > Aves > Passeriformes > Viduidae > Vidua > Vidua macroura. The sequence goes on from NC_071571.1 coordinate 94,008,981, forward strand.
GAGATGCTTTTGGAAAAATTACCAGTGTTTTAAGGTATTCCCTTAGCTCTTTTTCAGCCATCTCTGTATCTGTGGTGCTCTTTCTGACTCAAGTTGCCCAGCTACCCAACTGAATGCAAGTAAGATTAGTCTGGCAGATCTGCTCCATTCCTGTGGGCACAGCAGCTTTCAGTGACCCCAGTAGTTGGGCAAACACTTGAGGAAATGGCCACGACCGATACCTGGCTGTCACCATGGTAAATATTAATAGAAGTCTTCAGAAGGCAATGTTTTAAGTTTAGAAAGCTGGCATTTTTCAGCACATTTCTGTCAAATAACTCCATAGCTGCTGCATCTGAGACACTGCAGTGTTGCCACAACCTTACTGACAGCTTTTAGGAAGCACTTGAGCTCTGAAACAGCTTGAACAGTATCCAGGAAAGTTGGGAACCCCAGGAAATGCATTAGTTCTTTGTCTCTCTTTTAAAATAACATTGGATTGACATTAAAAACAACATTCTTTCTGGAGTCACAGTGTTAGACTGTGGCCTCAAGCTATGACCATCATTGGCTATGAAGCAGAGAAGGATCAGCACGAGTAGACCTGGAAGCTGTGTTATTAAAGGAATCTGATCAGCTGAGCCAATATGTCTCTTGGAGATTCAGAGCAGAACATAGAAGAATGCTTTGTGCCAAATCAGTAATTAACTCTTACCTACTCCATCTCACCAGACCCCTTTTAGGAACAACAGGGACAGCAGTGCTACTACTCTTGCATTTTTGTATTCAGACACTACACAAAGGCATGCAAGTCCTTGACCCAATGCTTCTTGGAGCCAAGAGGGGCTTCCAACAAATCCCAGAAGGAAGGACTCTTTGCATCTCCTCCCTCACCAGCCCCCCTCTAATACATATATATGTATGCACAATCAGGTCTTCATTTAATGGGAGTTGAATTTACAACACATTAAAACAGTGTGTGGTTTGTACAGAAAGCGATAATACGGATTTAATTAGTTTGATCTTGCTTTCTGTGCTAAAGCTGAGTATGTTTGAATTATTTTGTGACATTTCTTCTCTATTTATTTTGTATGTATCATAAATAATAATACAATAAGTTTTCAGATGTCTTTTCTGGTGGCTATTAGGCTGTGAAGCAAAATGGGAGTGCTCAGTGGAAGACCAACAATAACTTTATTGTTACAGTACGTTTAATTCCAAACAAATCTGAAATATGGATGACTTTACAAATATTAATCCTTTCCCATCCGGGAAATGCTGACACTTTTTTCTGAACTTTTGAACAAGTTCAGAAAAGCACAAGACAACTAACTGGGACAGATATCCATTTAACCTTACCTAGTCTGCCAAAACTTGAATGAGTAGTCCAGGCTAGTTGTGCCAGCTCCTCTTAGTGGAAAGCTAATATAACTCACCATCCACCTCTGTGATCAGCTGCACTAACCCAAAGGAAAGGGCAAGAACACATGGCCAGGATCAAAAAATTGTGGGAAGACTCTTTTTTCAGGGCTTTGGATTAGTTTAAGCCAGTTCTAAAAACCTCATCTGCTTGTTACAGCTACAGAAGTCCCTTGTTTCATTTTCAGGTGGGCTTTACATTTTATCCCCTTACAAGACCCTTGTATTTAACTCTGCAAATTAAGACAAGAAAATATCAGGCAGATCACCTGGGAGGCTTGATATTTATAAAAATAACATTTAATTTCCAATTTTTTTGCAGATAAGAAGAACAAAGATGTATTATCAGTGTAATGTTGCTCAGCAATAATGGAGTGGATGTTGACCAGCTAAGAAGATTTCCATATACAAAGCAGAATCAAACTGACAGCAGGAAAATTGAGAAAAAGTGAAAGAAAACAGGAGATATACTGAGAAGACTTGACATTAGTAGAGCTGAAATAAAAGGAAACCCTTTGAACCAAAGAACTTTCTGCTCTCAAAATCTACCAACATCTCACTGGTTCTGTGTCGAGACAACAGAGAATTTCAGTGACCTGTGTTGCACTTAAAGGATAAGCAATTCTGAAATACCCTGAGTGGGCTCAGTAAGACAGCATTTTTTGCCTGGAAAAAGCCAGTACAGGGCTAAAATAGGGTTACAGGGAAGGAATAAGGAGTTATTTATGGGGACACCACTAAGATTAAAGTTGTCATTCTCAAGGAAGATGATGTACTATAGTAATAGACTCATTACTGAAACTTGAAGAAACTGATTAAAAGATCCCTAAAATATTGGCACAAAATTTGACACAAAATAAAAGTCTTGAAACTTACAGCAAACGCTATTGAAAGTTACCAGATGAGAGATTACAGAAAGTGCAAATTCAAAAAAAAAAAAGCAAAAAGGTAATCTACACATATATTGTGGTATAAAGGAGCAAGGGGGTCACATTACTTTTTTAGAAAATAGGTATCTATTCTGAAAAAATTCTATAGGAGTGAGCTCAGTGAAAGGTCAATGGAAATGGAGCTCAGGAAGAATGAAGAACATAACTAATAGATGCAAATATATATAAAATTTATTTCGTTATATCCAATACAAGGTGTATGTCAGTGTTTACATAAAAGCATCATGTAGACAAACTATGGGGAAAAAAACATTTCTTTTTTTTTACCTTCATGAAAATTTTTGGAGGCATGTATTACACTCCAATATTTCACTCAGTTATCTGAGAAGACAAACTTCTGTTTGATATTAAGCTAAATCTAAATTAAATTAATAAAAAAAATTTTTTTCAGCTTTTTTTTTTTTAATCTGAAATTTTCCTGAGAAAATTTGAGCCTTGGTAAGTCAGAGCAATAAGTATTAACATAGTACTTCATCAGAAATTCACTGTCTCCTACTTAATCAAACCAGGCTGACCAAGTTGTGTTCAGTTCACAGGATTCTTCATCAGATGTTGAAATTGGTGTTTTTTTCCACCTGCACACCAGATGGAGCATAGTGACAGCAACCTTAGCCAAGGACTGGTTTCTCACAGCTCTGCCACAGTCCACTGTCTGAGTTCAGGGCATGACCAGGCATCCATGATCAGGAGAGCCTGGAGGTATCGAGGGAACCCGTTGCTTTTCAGGGTGCTTTGGTGAGGAACTCTGCCCACAGGCCGTCTGTTCTTCTGGAGTCCCTAGTTTGTGGAAAAGAATTGGAGGAAATTGACTTTGTAGTTGCTATCAAGGGCTGTCTTTTGGCATTCCAGTGCCATAACCCAAGTCCTTTTGCATTTTTAGAGACTGCCCTGTAGACACTAGCCCAGCCCATGGCTTGTTCTACAGCATAGGACAAACAAGATAGGAAACCATGGACTTGGAACAATGATCTACTTCCCATAGACAAGATAACCTTCCCAGGGGACAAACTGTTGTGTTCTAAATACAGCTCAGATCATGGGAATTTCATGCTGTATATGCATTTGATTAACTTTGATAGTCAATATTCAGGTTAGTGTGCTGTCTCGTGCATTGTGGAAGTAACACTTCATACTGTATTGCAGGTAAATGCATGGAAATATATTTATTCTCATATTAAACAAATCATTATTGGCCTAAAACCAGGACATTCATAATTTGAAGTTTCTGTTTATTTCCTTGGACACTGAATTCAGTTGTTATGATGAAGCTTTTTCTAAACTGCCACTAATATTATTGACAGTTGTCCCTTTATCTTTGATTCTTCCCACTTCCTTGCTCAGACAACCATTTCTCCTTTGCTTCATGAGTCTCTACTCTTGGAGACACCTTTTTCCCTGGTACTTAGCTTTTGAAGCTACATCCCTGGGGATGTTCATCTGATGTACTTAACAGAAAAAGTCTAGCATTCTGTGAAACATAGATGCCTTTGGGTTTCACTGAGTTCCAAGTTTTTCTAAGATTCATTAACCTTTTCAGAGGGACTTGGTCCTGTCCTAAAAACCCAAACCACCGCTTACTTTCATTATCAAGGACCACAGGAACCCAATGGCTTCATGACATTTTCACAGAAAACAGTTTGTAGTGATAGTTTCTAAATTCAAGTAATCTACAAGCCTTGTAGGAAACTCTGGGGATGTGCATACATGCAAATCATATACAGAAAAACTTTCTGGCTACATGTAATACTCTTAAATTTGTTTTGTTTTAGCCTTAGGTCTTGAATTATCTGTACTATTGTATGAGTTTTAACTTACTTTTAGCAATTTTTCTTAAAGCTGTCTCTCCTACGGCACAAATGTTGTCACATGATTTCATTTTATCTGCTGTGTGCACACATTTTGCCATTTTTTGTGTATCTTTCACAATCAGCTATTCCAATAAGTACTGTATCATTTATGTCTGACTCATTAACCATGCAGACATTTCTGTTTCACTTGGTTTTGCTCTTAATAAAAAAAATGTTTTATCAAAATGGTAAAGCTGAGCAAATAATTTACATCAAGCACTTTATCTTCCTTCTCCTTCTGGGAAATCTATGACCAGATTGCACCTATTTCTCAATTATTAATTATTTATACCTCTCCAACACCAACTAATTCATTTATTACTATATGGATTAATTACTGATATCCTAAACAGAAATTAATTTCCTTCACTCTATAATTAGTCAGCCAGGTCAGGTTGCTTTGTCTCAGATCCCTGGGCCATGTCATGTGCAAGAATTCTTTACTTAGAACAATGAAAATACTAGTGTCAGTAAAGTGGACAGCCTGTTTACAGAAATATACAAATTGTTTCTTTCCAGGTAAATGGATTGTGTTTTGGACAACAATTTTCATTCACATTTGTATGTCAGGTTGTGAGGATGCTAAGTGTGCAGTATGGAAGTGAGGCCTTGATTTGTACATTGGTGTATGAGGCTCCTTTTAGTATCTGCAAAAGGTCTGAGTGACACAAAACTCAAAACATAGCATCTCCCAAGTGCGGGTCTCAGATATCACCCTCCCTCAAAAAACTGCAGTGAAATTAAGGTTGAACTATGGGTGCTTGTTCAGGCAACACCAGGTTGAAACCAGAGCACATCTTTCTGTTATGGTTTAAACCCAGCCATTCACCAAGCCCCATGCAGCCACTCCCTCACTCCCCCATCAGCAAGATCGGGGAGAGAATTGGAAGGGCAAAAGCTAGAAAACCTGTGGGTTAAGATCACACAGAATCACACAGAATCACCAGGTTGGAAGAGACCTTCAAGATCATCGAGTCCAACCCAGCCCTAACACCTCAACTAAACCATGGCACTGAGTGCCATGTTTTTTTAAACACATCCAGGGATGGCGACTCCACCACCTCCCTGGGCAGACCATTCCAGTATTTTATCACCCTTTCTGCAAAAAACTATTTCCTAATATCCAACCTAAATTTCCCCTGGCGCAGCTTATGATAGATAAAGACAGTTTAACAGGGAAAGCAAAAGCTGCACACAAAAGCAAAGCAAAACAAGGAATTCATTCACCACTTCCCATGGGCAGGCAGGTGTTCAGCCATCCCCAGGAGAGCAGGGTCTCATCACATGTCACAGTGACTTAGGAAGACAAATGACATCACTCCAAATATCCCCACCTTCTTCCTTCTTCCCTCCACTTTATATCCTGAGCATGATGCCATATGGCCTGGAATATCTCTTTGGTCAGCTGAGATCACCTGTCCTGTCTGTGTCTCATCCCAGCCTCCCATTCACCTCTAGCCCTTTGCCAATGTGACAGCACAAAAAAGCAAAAAAACCCTTGTCTCTGTGTAAGTCCTGCTCGGCCATAACAAAACCATCTCTATATTATAAACCCTGAGTTCAGCACAAATAGAAATTGCAGCCCCATACCAGCCACTGTGGAGAAAATGACCTCAGCCCAAACCAGGACACTGTCTTTGGAAAAGATCAACACCTGCCACTGCTGCCCTTGAACAAGATCACCACTGGCATTAATTCACGTTGAAGGGTAGCAATGCCTCCTCACTGGTTCCTCTGAAGGCAGCACTTCAGGAAAATTGCTCCAGTCTACTTGTGAGCAAGTCAGAAACAAGCCTGGATGTTCATGACCTCAGCCAGGTGTCCCTTCTGCCAATTGCAGAGAGGAGTTTGGGGTGCTTCTCCAAAAGCACCACCCTGAATATCCCTTTGGTGAGGGAGTCTGCCAATCACAGATGAAGTGCTCGGCTTCTCTCAGCTTCCTGTTTGCATGAAGACCAAATGAGTTTTGTCTTCTAAATAAATATTTTTTTAAAAAATCTAAGTCCTGTGAAGTGCAGTTTAGTTAGCTGTTTAAAAGGATATGAGAATATCCTTTTAAACCATAGTATGCAGACAAATACACACAAGTACATGATTTTAAAGGTGTCTAATAGCACTAAGGTTTTCAGAGTTGAACTTCTTCACTCAGACCCATCCTTTGAGCCTGGTGTCCTCTTGACACACTCTCTAGAGAGCAGATCCCTCTATTAGTAGTTAGGGTGCTATTAAACCTGTAGTTGACACAGAAACTATTTGAAAACTGACAGGGCACTCTTCAACCTCTCAGCATGGGTTTGCACTGTTCAGTTAATATGCCAGTAACATTCCAATGGGTAAGGAGACAAGAGGGTTAAAGGCAGAACTATAGCCACTATCAAGCACAAGTGCAGGAACCAATATAATTTTCAGCTTTAAAACAAGGGTTTGTTTCATTACTTGGGTTAGCTTTTTAAAAAACGTATTCATAATGGTCATAACATAAAAAAGCTGTCTCCGGTGGAGTTGTGCTTTCTATCAGCACCCATGCTGTCTATGGTAATGAATCTGAACAGATATTTCTACTGAACTGTTGCATAGGCTTGCTGAAGTTGGCCAAACTGCAAGAGAAATTAATGCATTTGGGTCCACGACCTGCATCTAGAACTGGACTGTACTTCAGGTAACATCCCAGCCTACAGCAGATGGGAGGAAATTATAATATCTACCTGATAATTTATTCTAGGACAACGCTTTGAGTGGCAACAATCAGCAAGATATTTGTTTTCCTTATTCAGCAGTTACATATTCTCTGTTCTCTGCAGAACATGGTAATATTGTGGGGTGATTTCCTCACTGTCAGCTTATAAAAATACAGCACTAATTTGTTGTAGTTGGAGTGGCTCTGCTGGGAACCCTTCCAAAACAGTCAAATACCTACATGGGCCGACTTGGCTGCCTGGCTTACTACATGCACTCTAAATATGGCAGGGTGAGGCGTATTAGAACATACCAGCCTAGTCACCATCTCCCTGCTCTTGTACTCTTCATAGTAAAATCAATGCACATTGTGCTCTCAGGCTGGGGCTATTTTTAGGTGTTATTTTTCCACTCAGTCTGCAGCTGTTTTCAGTCACAAGCTTCTTTAACTAAAACAAATACACAGTCCTTGGCAAAGGAGTGGTGGTAAAGAGGACAGAAGTGTGCACGTGAATCTTGTGCCTGCCTCACAGGGTATTATGTAGGGAGGGTCAGAGGGGAGCAAAGAGGACCACTGTGTCCTGGGAAGCCAGGGTGAACACTCACCATCATGAATTAGCCCAACTTTCAGTCCTCTTCCAGAATGACTGATGAAGGGCAGGCTTCTCAGGGCTGCAGAATATGGGAAGAGGAGAGCTGGAATGCTACCAGACCCTGCATTATCTGCAACACCTCCCTGAAAGATAGACACAGACACCTTCCTTGATGAGCCTTTGGCCCTTAGTGTGCACAAGCTTTTTTGGCAGACTATGTAATCCCATCAGCCCTACTGCATTCTTGTCATTTCCTCCTTCCCTCTCCACCTCAGGGAACAGAGAGAATTGAAGGAATGGGAAGCCATCACACGGATGCCTCAGAACTAACTGGTCTCTGAACAGGAGATGTGGCTTTTGGAGCATTTCCTAATCTGTGCAAAATAGAGATCCCCTCCAGTTATAGAAAGGAAATGACTTTATTCTTTCTTTCCCATTGCTCCCCCTCTGCCCCAAGGCAGCACTGGAAGTCCCCAAGGCCAGAGCTGCAGCTTCAGTGTGGGAATGGCTTGGTTAGGCTTCCTGCTAATTAAAAGCCATAGAGAGCAGATTAATCCAACTATGTCCTGTTTGGTATTTGAGATTAATGCCATATTAGGATATGTTTGAAGTCAAAAGGGCTTATCAGTAGTTAGCCAACTGCTTTTAGTGCTGTTTTCAGGCTCAGGTGATGGAGAGGAATTAAATGAAGTGATTGTATTGTCTGAAGCCCACTCCCATCCATCCCACTGGACATCTTCACAGTCTACTGTGTTACCAGATGAGGTACTGAGAACACACAGGTCTTGAGATGCTTGTTAACCTTAGTGCTGCATACAAGCCATGGACACTGAGAAGCTGTGTTTGCTGTGTTTCCTCTTAAAAGTTTCTCGTGTCATAAATTATCATGGTTATGCTGCTGAACATGAGAAGATGAGCAGACAACATCTTCATTTCTCCATTATCCCATTCAATTTGTCTGAGGGACATCACTGAAATAAGTGGAATACTTAGTGGAAAGTGTGTGCTATGCTTGACAGCAAATGTTGGAGAGATTTGGAGCTCACAGTTGACCTCCTTAACCCAGCACAGGGCACAATTCGGACATGGAATAAGGACCAGAGTGTCTTGAAGCTTTATTCTGTGATAAAAGAATAAAGCAGGCCCTTCACAGTAGGGCTGGTGCAAGTAAAAGAAGCTTTCTCTGTTTTCACTAAGCAGACTACTTGCCACTACATAAAAAGCTAGCTAGCTAGGGCGGTAATGAGAAAAAGCTGCATCGTGAGAGACATTTTTGCTCATCTTTTGGCTCACAACATTGAAAAATCAGCTTTTGGTAGGGTTTACTGTTTTGTTAGAAACTTTCTCACACTGCTCTCACACTGTCCATTAGGAGAAGCACTGTCATCCTTCACATGGACTGTCTAAACCACAGGTGTGAAGTGCCTCTTTGTGCTATACTATCAAGTTCTTCAGCAGGTTTTGTATGAAAATCAGACACTTCTTCATGAAATCAGAAGTGCAGAGATTATATTTCACATGCGTGAGTTTCCTTGTTTTTATTAAAATTAAGTTTGCTCATTTGCCATTTTCAAGCTAGTTTGAAATGAGGATCACCTTGTATCCTAGGAAACACAGTGAGAATTTTATATGTGATCACATTTTTATCCATGTTATGAAAAAAGCAGATGGTAATTAGGTGCATTATTCATAGGAAAGCTTGTTGAGCTCAGTGTCTGTATGGTTCCAGCTTCGATTAGAACTTGTTTGGAAGAACTACTTCATACCTTTCAATTGCCCCTCATTAAGTGCAATCATTACTCTTCTGGTCCCAATGTGCTTTAATTGTGCAAACCAGCATCCACAGAATTACACAGAAAAAAACCCAGCAAATTTCTGGGGTCCCTTTCATTCTACTTGACATCAGTGTGATCTTTCTGTCCATCTGAATTCATTGCAATTTATTGCAGCCACAAATGTGAAACAAGAGCTCCTTGCCTCCTTGTGAGAGGCCTCTTGGCAGCAGGAGAGGTGCAGAGCTGTCATGTTTTAGGGATGGCACCTGAACCTTTGGAAGAGACCAATTCACCTACTTGTAGAGGAAAGGATGCTGAGAGCACACTTAGAGGCTGGGCCAGTTTGTGTGAGGAGGGCAGGTGTCCGGATTCCTCTCCAAGCCTTCCACCATGGACAGAGTGACAGAGCAGAAAAGGCACAGCCATGCTGCCGCAACGAAGTGTCTTCACTAGGACTTGTTAGCTCAACAATGACAGGGAAGTAGGACCCACCACACATAACAGCTCTTGTTTCTCACTGAAAAGATCTTGTCAGCCTAGCCCAGCCTTGCACTCGGGCTTTCTCCAGAGACTTCTCTGTAAAAGAAACCCAAGAAGTCCTCACAGATGGCACTCAGGCTTGGAGATCTCCATATGGAAATATTTTTGGAAAGACAAATAACTGTAACTGGTCAGACAAGGAGATTTTTTTTTCATACTGCCCCTGAAAATAAAGAG